>NC_056733.1:878404206-878514206 GCF_019279795.1 Protopterus annectens
ATCTAGCTCCGTCTTTAGTACCCAACTTCTCAACTGTCTAGATTTTTGCAGACTGCCCAGGTTTTTTGCCTCTTATTTTTGGTCTGTTCCTCATAAAATGTGGGATTTTCCGGCAAATCATCAGTGATTAATGTCACTAAATTTCAGGGTTGTAGCCAGAGAATTTAATTTTGTACTTGTGTGCTGTTATCGTAAAGCGTAAAGCTGGTATCATAAAGCCATGATTTCTCTCAGTTATTTCTTGAAACTGTACTCAGTAGAGTACGAAGAATACGCCTAACTAGACATTTGAGTTTCAGACTTTGTATCCTTCAGGACATGCATGCTAATGCAAAACCTTTTAGTATATCAACTTTCTAAGATGGCAAGAGCAATAATTTAAAACTTGTGCCTAGTTTGGCTTTGTTCCCACCATTATTTCTGAACATGATATTTTTACAGTACAATTGTGTTACATTTGGCCACATTAATTGTATGCATGATGTCACTGCCTAATATGAATGGCATGTCAATCATGCGTCATTTCATATGCAACTTTTCACGCCAATCACTGGTGCCATGACCACTCCTGCGCAGAACTGAAGGTGAGCCAGTACACTACACTATCGCCATTTTTTTAAGCACTATATTATTTTTTATATATGTTTGATGTAAAATGCTTCCTCCCTGCACCATTAATTATACTACAGCAAGTTTGAAACATTAGGCTGAGGAACTATTTTAAATCAAAAATATATTAAAAAATATAGTACTTAAAAAAATAAATAAGCAAATAAAACTCAACAATTTTACAGAGAGCCCATTCTGTAAGCACAATAATGCCCTCCAGGTGTGTGTTAATGTGTAATTAATGCCCTTCTAGGGGTATAGAGGCCTGACACCGCCCCTGGGCAGGTGTGACTTACACATTATACAACGACCCCCCCCATTAATATTCTAAAACGTGCACGCTGATTGGTCAGCATGCATGTTGTAAATCAGAGTTATACTAGTGGAAAAAGGTCCGGTCGCCTGGACTTTTTCCATTAGTATAACTCTTTTTTTTTAAAGCAACAGAGAATGCAAGATCTCCGTTGCTTTTTACACACTGTCTCGCTATGTTAAACAGGTTTAACATAGCGTGACAGCTTTAAAAAAAGTAACGAAGATCTTCCTATCTCCGTTGCTTTTTTTAAAGCTGTCCCGCTATGTTAAACTCCCTTAACATAGCGAGACAGTTTGTAAAAAGCAACGGAGATCTTGCTTTCTCCATTGCTTTTGCCCACAGCTCTGATGTACTGCGTAAGCATACGCATGCGCAGTACATCAGAACTGCCACAGAATACCAGACAGCTGCGGAAGGGCAGCAAGGAGGCATTATACAATGTCATTATTTAAGAAAAGTAATTATTTTTTTCTTAAATAATGTCATTGTATAATAGCAATAACCCACTTCTGGGTGTGGTGAATGCTGGATTTACCCATGGTTGTCTTTGTTTGACCACTCGGGCTTCGCCCTCGTGACCAAACCACACCAACCATGGGTAAATCCAGCATTACCCACACCCAGGCGTGGGTTATTGCTATATTAACACACACTCTATCTGTCATTATTGCTTGCTTATTCAACCCTCTCTCATTGTACAGAGAGCTGAATGTTGAGTATCCCAGCCCCACACTGTAGCCACCATATGTCCTGTTAATCCTGTGGTAAAAATCAGTGACCGTGACTCCCCCCCCCCCCCCAGTTTAGTTAGCCCGCAACATTTTCAAAGACCTCCTAATATCCTCAATCTAATGACACTTACTTGGGCCTCTCAAGTGCCTGTTTTGCAGAGAAATGTGTATGTTACAGTTCCAGGCAAAATCTGCAGCTAATAATAATATCATGACAAACTAACACTGCTGGGGGTAGGGAGGTTAAGCAGTGCTATTTCCTGCAGTCAGACTGAAAATAAATAATTTCTGCTAATCTGTTGTGAAATGTGAGCTCTTTAAACGCACTGCTAAATATCAACTTGAATTCTTGTTCCCCTGAGTGAACTCCTGCGTTTTAAAGTTTAATGTCCTTTCAAAAGTGCCATCCAAACACATAACGAAGTGGATTTCTGCATAAATACAAGGGCTCAGGGGGCTTTACAGACCTCGAGTTACAGACACAGCATTTGTTCTTGACAGGGGCTAAAACCTTAAAAATAGTTAAAGGCATAAATTACATAATTAAAATGTTTATAAGGCTGTCAGACAGATTGCAGCTGCTCCAACCTAAATCCTTTATTGTCCATGTCATTTTTTTCTACAACGGTACTGTAGAAATAACTAACTCTAGTTTGATTCACTTTCTGATTTTCACAGAAATTCATAAAGCAAACATTAACTATACAAACTCTTCATCAGCAGCAACAACGAAATAAAAAAGTGTTAGCAATTAATTAAGCTTAGTAAATTCAGCAAGATTGTATGGGTTGCATGTTGCTATTTGCCTTCTGCTTGTATCATGGACCAAAAATGGTCTGTGACATACCAGTTCACTCTCCCAGTTAACAGAAAAGGCAGTAAATAAAGCAGTCAGCCCGACATAAAAAGTGAAGCAAAATGCCAACTCGACAGTGCAGATATAAGGGGCTGATCTACACAGCTGGTGAGCGGTATTAGTGTAATGATGACAAGGTGTGTGTTCTTAGAGCAGCACGGTGAAGGAAGGCAATAAGGACGCAATACAAGGGAGTGCGCATTACTATGTCATGTGCGGCTACATGCACTCTCGCAGAAAAGATGCATAGATGCTGGTAGCCTGTCCAGTGAAAAGCAGTACTTTAGTCCATCCTGCCCTTTTGTCCTGGGGCAACTCCTCATTAGAAAACAGAGAATTGACTTTTTCTGCTTCTTGAGTTGGAACATAGCAGTCTGTGGGCATCTCGAATGTGTGAGGGGAGGGGTCTCATAAAGAAACGGACTCCTAGAGCTTATCGATTGGTTGAATGCAGTTCAGATACAGCCATTGCTGAAAAGAAAAGCACATATTTAAACAGCCACACTTTCTCCTTATAAAAACAGATATAACTCTGTTATTACACTTTAGGTGGCATGGTGACCCAATAGTTAAGATTTCTACCATTCAAGGTCTTGGAACGTTGACAACTATATTTACCGAACAATAACCTTACTGACTACAAACTGATTAAAAAACAACAAATGCTCTCTTTTTGCGATCAGTAAATTTAAAAATAAAAAATAAACTACCAGTAGCACTAATACATATTGTCTGAATGCTGACAGTTAAAGAAAGGATTTCTTTGTAAGGTGATGTGTAGATATGGGGTAAAGGGTAGGGGCAGTGTTAGAGTTAACAAGCATAAGTAAGGATGGGTGGGGGGAAGCCCTTTTTCTCCTGGATGCCAAATCTAAAGCAAAGAAGGACATCAGAAGTGGGCTGCTTGGAACGTACCGTACATATAAGAAAAGTTTATATAATGTATTTTTTTCACTCATCTAAAAAGTCTCCCACCCCAAAGCAATAGATATCCAAAAAACTCTGAATGAATAGGGTTTTGGAGGAAAAACAACTAAACTGAAAACAAAGAAAATTAACAAGGAACACAAAACAAGCTCTGTGACAGGCAGAAGAATGGATTTGTTTCATTGGGAATACAGATACATGTCTGATAGTAAGAAAAGAACCCACTTTCCATCATTCAGGAAATGTAGTAATTGTGTGGTGGTGGAAGCCATTAGTGACTGTTTCCAGGTGGAGTAATTGTGAAACATTTGTTGTGTGAGACAGGCCTACAACAGACTGTCTCAAAGAAGGCATTTCCATTTTCTGCTTGCTCAGTCCCTGGCCTGGAGTACAGAAATGTTCCAAGTATTCAGTAACACCCCCCTCTACAAGGTCAGGAAAACTATTACTTTTATAATATGGCAGGAACCTTCTCCTGTTGTGTACAAACGTACCGGTGGCTTACTTCAGAGAAGGCTGCACCTGCTACTTATTTTTAACACATTCGCAAATTAATACAGATTGGACTTGGCTAAGCAGAGAGAGACAGTTCTAGCCTTACTTTTCAAAACATATCTGTGCCCATATGTCAAATTACTAAGAATTTACAATTTCTTTATTTATTTATTGACATTTGTTGACCAGGAAAGTCCACCGAGTCAGAATAAACCATTTTCAGTGGAGGTCCAGGGAGAAAAGCTCCAGTAAGAAATTAAAATTACTACAGCAAACAACAAAACAAAATTATTATAGAACAGGATAAGATTTGCAATAGTAAGAAACAATACAACTATAAATAGCATTTCTTAGTGATAGAAATATGCAGAGTACAATGTCATTATGCACAGTATATAAATGGATAACTTGTTGTGGATATTCAATATTAACAATCATGACTCAGTATGTTATGTAAAATATGAAGGGATTATACTTCTGCCTTGTGGAAGTTTCTTAAGGAAGAAATATTGATTAAAATGCTTTGTTTAAAAAGAAAGAGAAGTACAGTTAGCTTACTAGTATTTCAGTAGATCTAGAAAAGGGGTATTCTAGTCAGTAAACTCATTGCCGTTGGTTTATAGTGGTATGAAGTTCTGACCCCAATAACAGACGTGATTATTAAGAAAATTATTTTTTAGGGTGACTTTGAAATTTTTCATAGACTCAATTTTTGTTATGGAGGGGGTAGGGCATTCCATAGCATTGCTATGGAGTAAGAGTATAAGCCTTGTCCAGCTCTCTTATTGGGTTTGTATACGGTAAGAAGCTGTTTATTAGTAGAACGAAGATTTTGGGTTGGGATGTAGGATTGTAAAATAGAATGGAGTGACTGGTAGTTATTTGGACTGTATATTAGTTTATGAGCAAAAGTTAGTTGAGTGTATTGGAGGTAATGAGGGAATTCCAACCACTTCATTTCGTTAATGACGTGACAGTGATGAGTGCAGCTTTGCAGTCCAGAAGCAAATTTGGCAATTTTATAATAGCATGATTGTAGATTATTGCTTAAGGATGTGTGAGGGTCGGTAAATATGGGGGAGCCATAGAGCAGTGGGGGAAGTAGGAGGGAATTTGTCAATTTTACTTTGGTGGGCTTATCCATGTACAGTTTCTGTCTGTGTAGTTTACCTAGTTTTGAATGTATTTTTTTGATTTTGTTAAGGCTGTGTTGTTCGAATGATAGTTTATCATCTATGGTAATGCCCAGAAGTTTAGCTGTTTTCACTACTTCACTTTCCGTATTATTTAGGGAGTAGATTTTGAACTCTTGTGGGTTGTTGATTGGATGAGAATATTAGTAGTGTGGATTTTTGGGGATTTAGTAGTAACTGAGCTTTGTTTAGCCATGTTTCTATATTTGAGAAGGTGTTTTGTATTATTTTGAGGAGATCTGGGAAGTTGCTGGCTGAGGATATAATGGTGAAATTGTCAGCATATTGGATGAGGGAACTATATACGGAGACAGAAAAGATTATTTATAAATACATTAAAAAGTAATGGTCCAAGAATGGAGCCCTGGGAGAAGCCTGCTTTATTAACCAGATAATCAGATCGATTGTTTTGCCATCTGACAGATTGTTGTCTATCTTTCAGGTAGCTAGTAAACCAGGTAATGGTATGTTCAGTACATCTTAATGTTTCTAATTGTTGGATTAGTTTGGTATGTGATACAGTGTCAAAAGCTTTTGATAGATCTAATAAAACTACTGATGTCAGTAGAACAGAGTCTAAAGCTTTGTTCAGGTTATCAGTGAAAGAAAGTAAAGCTGTAATAGGACTATGTGCGGCGCAGAAACCATGTTGGGTTTGGGCTAAGAGATTGTTGTCTGTAAAGTATTTTAATAGTTGGGTATGTATGCACATTTCTAGTATTTTAGATATTGGTGAGAGAATGGAAATGGATTGATAGCTGGTTAAATCGTTAGTATTTCCACCCTTATGCAATGGGGTTATGACAGATTTCTTCCAAATTTGAGGGACTATGGATTCAGAGAGGTATCTATTAATTAAAATACTGATGGGACAGGCTAACACATTTGCACCAAGTTTTAGGGATTCAGAGGGGAGATTATCGGCAGATAGGGAAGATGGTCTAAGTTTAAATAGCAGTTTGAATATTAGAGAGGTAAGTACCAGTTTTAAGGAGAACAATGGAATTTATTGAGTATTGTTAGTGGTTTCTTTGTGAAGTGCGGGATCTACGTTGGAATTCTCACCAATAAAGCTTGAATTACTTGTCATATTGTTAAGGGCATTGCTTATTATTGGTGAGGGTTAGTTGATAAGTTTGAGAATGGTGTCTATAAAGTAGGTATTAAAAATGTGGGCTATTTGTTCAGGGTCTTTGTCAGGGTATGGTGATGGGTTTTGTGTAGTTCCAGGATTAAGGAGCGAGTTTTACAAATTTTGGGGGGGGGGGTTATTTTTCTGACTAGATGGTTGTTGTGAAAAATAGTTTTGTTTGTCATTTTTTTACTAACAACTAAGCTTTACTGTGAAGTTGTTTGAAATAGATTTCTTTTGCTTGTTTTGTGTTTTTACACCATTGTTTCCAAGCCCAGTCTCTGAAGAGAAGAATTAGTTTTGTAAGTTTTGTGAGCCAGGGAGCATGACTGAATTGTATTCTTTTGAGCCTGATAGGGACTAAAGTATTTAGTGTGTCAAGGAAGATCTTATTAAAATATAATACAGCTTCTTCTAATGGTAATGTTTTTAGTGGAGTCCAATTCTGAGCTTTAGGGGTTGTTGGAAGTTATTTGGTTGAAGTTAGTTAGATTTCTAGCTAATCTATATGTGTGGGGTTTGGGTATTTGAGTATAGTTTCTATGTGTATAGGCTGGCAAATGGTCACTTAGGAGATCAGGGAGAGTACCATTATTAGAGTATTTGTGTGGGTGTGATACAAGAGTCCAGTCTACGGTGGCCTCTGGTTGTTTAGTTGGGATTTGTATGGTGCCAGAAACAAGTTGTGTATACCCGTGGAGATTAATATAGTTATCTGGGGATTTTAAGACTAAATTTTTCCAGTTAATGTTTGTATTGCCTAAAATGATAGTTTCACTGGATATATTATGAGTGGTCCAAGATAGAAAGTTTTCAAGCATAGGGATGTTTTGGCCTGGTGGAATATATAGTACAGCTATACACAAGTCTTTACTATTGTTAATGTGTAGTGATGCTGGTAAACTTTCTATGTTATCAAAGGTTGGGATGGTTTTGGGGAAAGTTGAAATGGATAAAGAGTTGCGAAGCTACACCCCCCTTTCTTTAGAAGTCTGTCTTTCGTAGGATACTATAACCAGTTGGAACTATTTCAGTATTTTATATATATATATATATATATATATATATATGGCTTTAGGCAGGTTTCTGTAACAGCTATGATGTCAGGGTTGTGTTCCAAGAGACATGCATGGAATTCAGCAATTTTGTTGCAAATACTCCAAATGTTAATTATTATAGATAATTAAGACTCTTAGAAGCTTGATATTAGCTAATATTTTACCGTATTCGTCATTTAACTCTCATGTTTTCATTAACTGCCATATCATTACAATTATATGTATATTCATTTACTATTCTATGTATGTACATTTATTATTTTTGATTAACTATCATATCATTACTATCCCATGTATGCAGGTACATTTATTATGTAAATCTTGTACTAGTGCTTTCTATGCATTCTGTAAAATGGAGCATTTCTCCCCACCCTCTGCTGAAATTGGGACCTTTGCACAGTTGGACTTTCCAAGTAAACAAAAGCAATAATAAATAAATAAATAAATATCAGTTATGATGGTGTGTGACTTGCTGGGATTTGTCTAGGAGGAGAGGCCTGCTGCAGGACTTACCCCTAAAATAGGTAACATAGTGACATAACAATGCCATGAAAGCACATTATTGCCCCCTGCCGCTAAAGTGTTATTAGTGCTTTCTTCTGAAGTAGACAGCAATGATCTAATGATACAAAGCACCTAACACATTTTGGGAAAATTTGTATTTTTATATTATGTGCTCAGTAATCATTTAGCAGCAGGTGCATTCTAAGCAACTGTACATCATATTTAACATGGAAATGGATTTTTGAGGCAATAATATTATGCCATGGAAAAGTAAAGACTCCAAGGTGAATTAGTTATAAAGAAGTCCAGGGTGAAGTCAGGATCATAAGCAAAGAAAACCAAGGCCACTAATGCATACATATAACTGGATAAAAATTATCATGCTGTGTGAAGGTCAGAGAAGTGAAAGGACAGTATAACCTCTCATTTGAGACTCGAACCCAAGACCTCCAGGATACTGTGCTGGTGTCATTGTTGCTGAGGCTGAGGTAACGTTGTATTAGCTGGAATAAAATCCATGATGCCTTGGCCCACTGAGCTGTGCTTTGCAAAGTGGCCAAATCTGGCAGGTGCAGAAGAGCATGTGCATACCTCAGGAAGGCACTCTGGGAAAATGCAGACGTCAGGCTGCTAGGAGAACATGCACACAGCTCAAATTGAACAAACAGCTCCCTATGGGCATTAGCATGACTCTCTGCTCATTTAGACAGAGCACACCAGTGCTTGGCAATCACACCAATGTGATTCTAGTGGTCCAGCATCAATCCAAAGCCATCCACTCTAGGTAGGTACTCTGCATTGCTAATTAGCAGTTTTCCTTGTTATATTTTTGAGTGCTTCTATTGTATTTCAACTATATATATATATATATATATATATATATATATATAGCGAGGATATAAAGGATTGGGAAAGAGAGACTGGATAAGCAGTTCGCAAAGAAACAATGGGAGGATATATGTATGTCTCCCAAATATGCAACAAAATCTAAAAGATTTAGGATTTTTGCCTGAAAATGTTTACATAGATATTTTTATATCGCAGGTAGACTCCAGAATTTTTTTTTCCTCAGGCAGACAGTAAATGTTGGAGGTGTGAAGGGGTAGAAAGAGGTAATTGGGAGCATATTTTCTGGGAGTGCAGTGAGTTGGCAGACTTTAAGGATTACCTGCGGGATGCACTGTCAGAGATGCTTGGTCAGCAGATTGGTGTGATGAGGGAGATTTATCTGAGCTATGATAGAGAATTGGAATTGCCTAGACATGGTAAGGCTTTGCTGTGTCTAATAATGGCAGCTGCCAAAAAAACAATTACTAGAAAATGGAAATCAAAATCTAAACCAACTACACTGGGAGTAGTGAATATAGTAACAGAGATAAAACAACTGGAACTGAGATCTTTGAAAAGAGTAGGAGCAAACTACATAGGGATAAATGGGAATTGTGGGAACAATACATACAAGAGAGGAATGCAATCTAAAAGGCAGCAGGGATTAAATGAGTTGTGCAATGTCTGAGTGAGAAAGATCGGGTAGATTATAAGTGATGTGTAATGTTTGCAACTGGGAGTCTGTCAGTATGGCTTGTGATATAAAATGCTTGCAACTATGACTGTGTTGGTGTGTTGCCTATGTAATAAGAGATGGCTTAATAAAGATGTTTCTTATTTAAAAAAGTGCAGGAGTTGAATAATTTATGTAGTATTGCTTAGGTTATATGATATATAACAATATATGTGAAGCATAATGTCACGCTAATATAGTTTGGTTACTCTTATATGAATGTAAATTTGCTTATGTCACAAGTGATAATTCAATAAAGGTATTTTGAAAAAAAAGGAAAACATTTTATGTTATCCAACCTATAAGCAAGCATATGGCAATTAGGTGTAAGGACGTCATTGCTCTGCTGTAGCCAGTCCTAATCAGACCAATCACTGAGTATAGTGACCTCTCTGGCATGTACCTGGCTGGGTACCTGCAACAACTGGAGCATCTTCAGAAGTTCCAAACAGAAAGAATACAGGGCATAAACACCATGTCCTAAGTGAACTGCCTCAAAGCTCTAGCCTTGTATTCTGTCTCCTATATACTGCTGAGAGGCACTGTATCCCTGGCCTGCAAAACATCCTCTGATCCCAATCTGATGGACCTGTTCCACATCCACAAAACAAATAGCATCAGAATTACCAGCTCTATGGACCTAAACCTCATCTGCAATGTAAATAATACATATTGGAGGGGTAGGTATGTGTCTCAAAGACTACTCCTTCTCTGTAACAGACTTATTCATGTCATGCAAAGTTTTTCCCCAACCCAGTTCAAGCATAACTTGAACCATTAGAAAGGGAATCAGAAATCTACCACTGATCTATTACTCAGAGGCAGTATGTAAATGCTTGACCACCCATGACCAAGCCTACATGTATCCCATAAAATAATGCCTAGGGTATTCAAAACTTATGTTTGCGGCTCATCTGTCATGCTTAAATCATGGGATGCTAAAGAGTGTGTGTTACCATAAAGACTTAATCCTGGTGGAAATTAGGGACATTCAAAGACCTTCAAGTGGACAGGAAGCAGCCCAAAGGCAGTGACAGTGCTAAGGGTGGCACACAGAGGCATGTGTCCCACTGTGAAACTGTGTGTTCCCCCCAGTGCTCCAGTCACTGGAATCACCCAAAGGTTCCCAATTACATTGCATCATTCTAAAAGCATTTCTGTTTCTGTTCAGGTTACTTTGTTTTCCATTTACACAGAAGTGAGGGAGTTTTGAAAGGCAGGGAAGAACATCTGATTGCCTTTTCTTTCATGCAGAAACATTCTTTTATGGGTTTTTCTGATTGGGTTACATTGTTTTCACAAAGAAGCATGGATGTTTTGTTTTGAAAGGCAGAAAAGCACATCTGAGCTTGGGCAAACAACTATTGCAACCTCTACTTTCCTTCTGAACAAAAGGCAGGGTGAGAACACCTAAACTACTCTAAGCTTGAAATGAACCGCTGCTGACCCCATCTTAGAAAGAGCAGTAGGTGTGTGTGTCAAGTTGGAAGAGCCAAGAAGGACCAGAAGCTTCTGAACTCTGGAAAGCCAGACTTCCATTGACTTTTTCTTGTTTTTTTTGAGAAAATCACTGAGGGAGCCTCATAGTTCTTATAGTTCAGAAAATGTTGTTCTGTTAATCTTTTAAGTGAATAAGAGTTGCCTGGCACTGACATTTAAGGTTATGAGTTGTTAATGGACTGTTTCTTGTAGTTAAAAGTACAACATTTAAATCCCCCTACCTTTATTTACCTCAGTCAGTACTCCTGGTTTATCCCTGAAAAGGGGCATTTTATTCAGTGGGTTTACCCCATTAACATATAGATTAAAAAGACAGCATTTAAAATTTGACCCTTTTGGAGTCTTTATTCCCCCAATTATTTTTGCCTTTGTGAGAAATTCTTGAGCATGAAAATAGGGAATTATTTTGTTCTGTTACTTATAAAATTTGTGGCTTTCTGGCAAACTGTTGCAGATTGTGGTAATTAAATAACAACAGGCATACAAGTTTCAGATTTTGTTGTTGTTGCGTCTTTCGGCTTTTCCCGGTTAGGGGTCGCCACAGCGGAACTCCGGTCCGCTAATGATTGGTAGTTGATTTTTACGTGCCGAGTTACCAGCCCTGACGCACAACCTTCAACGAAGGTACGCCCATTCATGCATGTCTCCATGCAGAAGACGCTCTAGCTGAGAATCGAACCAGACAGCGTCTTACTGTGAGGCGACAACGCTACCACAGCACCACCACCGCGGGTACAAGTTTCAGATTTTGTATCCTTCAGAAAATGCTTGAAAATGCAAAGCTGGCTATTCTATGAACTTTCCAAGCTTTTCCTGATTTTGCTTCTTGTTTATGGCTCTTACGCTACGAATTTGATTGGGCAAAGAGGTGTTGCTCTGTATGCAAGCTGAGCTATAGTTCTGAGTTATTATTTAATTTAATCCTTCACTTGATCTCAAGAAAACATCCGAGGTGTACAGTCATACAAGAAGCATTAATTGAAGTGTGTTTGTGTGTGTGTGTGTGTGTGTGTGTGTGTGTGTGTGTGTGTGTGTGTGTGTGTGTGTGTGTGTGTGTGTGTGCTGAGCGAGCTAATGTGTGTGAGGGTCAAAGGTCTAAGTATTATCAATGACGTGGGTAGAAAGAAGTAATAATAAATGAGATGGGAAAAAGCTTAAGTTGTTTGTCATTGAGAATTTGTAACTAGAGATGCTAAGTAAGAGTAGATGAGAATAATTTGCTTTGTGTGTGTATGTGTGTGTGTGTGTGTGTGTGTGTGTGTGTGTGTGTGTGTGTGTGTGTGTGTGTGTGTGTGTGTGTGTGTGTGCGTGCGTGTGTGTGTGTGTGTGTGCGTGAGTGCGTGTGCGTGTGTGTGTGTGTGTGTGTGTGTGTGTGTGTGTGTGTGTGTGTGTGTGTGTGTGTGTGTGTTTGTGTGTGAGATGGGCAGTCCTGAACTTTTTCAACTTAATGTATGAAGAGCTGGGTGTATGGGCTAAAAAAACAAAGTTATGTGCTTTCTATAATGATAGATCCACGTTGTTTGATTTTCATTCAGTTCAACTGTGGATTGTTGGATGCAACCAAATCCAACTTTGGCACTGATCTTAAAGGTTTTTAGTTAAAGGCCTCTGACTCCTCCCCTACACATAAGTCCCTTGTCTCCACCCTACTATCTCAGATCGAGTTTTGCCCTTTGATGAATAATATATAATTATCAAAAGATGCCTTACTCTAATGAAAAAGAGGCGTTATTTTGGTTTGTTTCTAAATGATAAGAACTAGGTGATGACATGGTTGTAGAGAGTCTCATTACTGACAATTTTGGCAGAGGGCAAGTGGGAGGGATGTTGAACTGGACAAAAATCAGACAACATGGCTGTATCATTATGGTAATTACATAACGTTCATATCCAATGTTGTCTAGTTTCATCCAATTCAGCTATGGGACAGATTCCCAAGCATACAGTGTCAGATGGTATCAAGGAAGGACATTCCTGAGGATGGTGGAGCCAAAGGATAAGCGAAATCTGGATTGTTCATCCAGCTTATAAATCAACGCAAATATATGAACTGTGGACCAAGCTGCAGCTGCATAGATGTCATCAATAGGAAGTCTGTAGGGAAGGGCTGTAGATGTGGCCACAGCCCTTGTGGGATGACATTTAGGCTTAAACTGTAAGAGTAAGCCCTTTTTATTGTACCAAGAATGAAAATCACTTGGCACCACAGGACAGGGAGGGGGCGAAGGGAACAATACAACAGTTGGAATCACCCGACGAACTAATTTCAAGAACTACAGTGAATGAGGACAATAGCACAACATTATTTCAAGGGAAACAAATTAAACATAGGAAAGACAATTTTACTATTTTTAATTAAACCAATCTATCAATAACAGACAATTTTTTTACTTTACTTTCCAAGGTTTTCATTATGTTCCCCTTAGGCCTTCCCCCATGGTTACAACCTTGATTGCTTTAAAGCTTTTCATGAGGCAGCTCAATTTTAACTTATTGTTTAAAGATGAATGAAACTTTGAAAAGACTCTTACAAGAAAAAGTACCTTCAACCCGCCTGTTCACCCCACCATTAAAATTTTTGAGGAGTTGGTTGAGACTGACATTAGGAAACTTAAGGAGAAAGATTATTTTAAAACAACTGACAATATTACTGAGGATGAGTTGACTTTAATTAAAAAGCTCAAAATGGAGGGGTGTAGGGTTATGAAACCGGACAAGGGGGGAGGTGTTGTCTTGATGTACACCTGGGACTATGAGGCTGCCTTGCACGCTGTGTTACAGGATATTGAAAAATATGAACTTGTCTCAAGAAATGAGATCAATATAGCTCAAGCTAAAATAAATTATTCACTATATGACCATTTAATGCAAAATGCCATTAATGAAAAGTTATATAACTATTTATTAGTAAAAAAACCCAAGGTTGCCCAGATTTTTGGAATTCCAAAGACACATAAGAACTTGAACCCCCTGAAATTTAGACCTATAGTTTCAGGGGGTGGAAGTGTCACAGAACCCTTAGCCAAATTTATCGATTTCTCCTTAAAACAACATGTAGAGAAAATTAAACACATATGTAAGGATTCATGGGACTACCTCAAAAGAGTGGATCAGAGTTTATTTTTACCTGAAATGTTTATGGTCACTGTGGATGTGGTCGACTTATTTCCTAGTATTCCACACAACACAGGCCTGGAGTGGTTAGGAACTTATTTATCTAATGAAGTCCAACTGGGGGCCAAGTTTACTAATTTAATTCTGGAATTTATGGAATTAGTTCTGGAAAATAACTTCATTCATTTTAAGGGGGAATTTTATCGTCAGAAAAAAGGTGTGGCAATGGGTGCCTCTTGTGCCTCCATGTACGCAAATTTGGTATTATACCCATGAGAAAAGAAATATATTTTCACCAGTACATGGTATCAGGACATCTTATACTATAGAAGATTTCTGGACGATATCTCCTTTATGTGGATGGGAAACAAACGAAGTTTAATGGAATTCATAGATTACATCAACAAGACAACCACATTTTTTAGTTTTACTTATAATATCAGTAAACACCAACTCGGTTATTTAGACATTTCACTAGTGAAGGATTACTCAAATAGTTGTTTTCAGTCTAAGATTTACAGGAAAAGCACTTTTTCAAATGCATTCCTGAATTACCACAGTGGACATCCCTTCTATCAAAAGAAGGCGATAGTGAAGGGTCAACTAATTAGGGCTTCACGAATGTCCAGCACGGACAAACTTTTCAATGATGAAGTTTCCATTTTAAAGGGATTCTTTATGGACAAACAATATCCGGAAGCACTAGTTGTAGAAATTTCTGAGAAGAGGGCAAATAAATATCCTCCTTTATTGGGGGTGGGGGTTAATGAGATGTCCCCAAACCCTTCAAAACACATTTTACAAGGAAAAAATAGTTTTATACACACTTTCTCCAACAACTCAGATCAAATCGAGAAGATTATCAAGAAATATTGGCCCATTCTCAGACTTCAGGAAGATCTTAAGAATTCTATGCCCAGTTACCCCTCTTTTGTTAGGAAAAGGGGCAGGAATTTGAAAGAACTTTTAGATATCAGGTTAGAGGGTCCACAGAATCACAATAGAAAGAAATTAGGCACTTATCCCTGTGGAATGTGCAAGCAATGTCATGCTATGCTAAATTTGGGGTCCTACTACCTTCCCTCTAGAAGATTTAAGTTCCGTTCCAACAAACATTTCAACTGTGGATCCAAGGGTGTGGTCTATCTTGGTTGCTGTGTTACGTGCCATGCTTTTTACATTGGGAAAACCGAAAGGGTGTTTAGGAGAAGGGTTTACAAACACTTCAATGACATCAATGTAAGGAAGGAAAGTAATGCCTTTTATAAATACTCCTTGACGTGTAAGGACATGGACATAAAGTTTATGGTGTTGGAACAGGTACAACCGGATATAAGAGGGGGTAGTTGGGAGTCAAAATTAGAATACCGTGAGCTATTTTGGCAGCTCCGGTTAGACGCTACTAAATACCCAGGTCTGAATGACACCCTCAACATCACTAGTGTTTTGAAATTGAGACAAGCTCGTCTATAACACAGTTTAGCAGAACATGACATCTATTGTTTTATTCACTTTTGAATCCATAAGATTTTATAATATGATATATGGAATGTTATACATTGGCAACTCAGATAAGAAATGTTTTACAATGCCAGTTAGTAACTCTAGGTTTTAAATTGGAGTTTTGATTTCACACCCGGTGGTTAAAAGGGGTTACTGCACTTATTTGTATTATAAAACTATAAAAACATTTTACAGAATTGTTTTATGACACATTTTAATAGTTTGTATTCAATTTTAAGTTCATTATGCTATTCAGTCGCCAAGACATTTTTAGAAAATGAATTATTTTTAGAAAAATGAATTATTTTTAATGATAATAAGAATGTATTTTAGAATTTCCTTATATGGTGATTTTCCTGTTGGGAAAGGTTCACAGGAAGTCATGTGATGATTCTGGAAGTATTTAATGTGAATGAACTTCCAGCAATGTTGTTTGCCTTGAGAAAGCTCGCATGTGGCCAAGTGAAAGCGCTTGGAAGATATTGTGGATTTTTACTTGGCCTGGTTACATTAAAGGATCTTTTTGGAGACCTAGCAGCTGTTTGATTTCTTCATCTGCTTATTCTGAAAGCCTTTGTTTACATGCTTCCAGGTCCTGTGGTGCCAAGTGATTTTCATTCTTGGTTTGATTTTGCTTTTAGTTTTGGTGCCCTTTTTATTGTACACAAAGTTAATGCAATCTGATAACCATTTAGACAAAGTAACCTTAGCGACTGCTTTGTCCAATTTTTGTTTGGAGAATGTCACAAAAAGTTGATCATACTTCCTGAAAGGCTTAGTTCTGTAAAGAAAGAACCCAAGTTGGTGATGGATGTCCAGCAATGAACTATGTATTTGCCCTTATTAGAAAATCCTGGAAAAAATATAGCCTGATTCAGATTAGCTTTAGATGCCACCTTAGGTAGGAAAGAAGCATTAGTTCTCTGTGAAACCCCATCCTTATGAAAAACCAAGTAAGGTCTGCAGAAAAAGTCATACATGTCTGATATACACTTAGCTGAAGTGACAGTCACCAGAAATAATTGTTTTTCCAAGATAAAATCTTTAAATCTGATGAAGCCGCTGGCTCAAATGGCAGCTGAGTCAATGATTGTAACATGATAGTAATGTCGAGGGAGGAGCAGGATCTCCGACTAGGGGCCAAAGAAGGAAAGTCCCTTTTAAAAGGGCTTTGAAAATCTTCAGTGAGGCAATAGAAGAGTTGTTCTGGCCTATATGAAAGCTAGAGATGGCTGCCAACTGTACTTGTTGGTTGAGTAGCTAGATCCATTCTAAAAAAGGTTTTGATAAAAACTCAAAATGGAAGGAATATGTGCTGGAAAGGGGGTCTAGACCTTTGGATGATGCCCAAATAGAAAATATTTTTCATTTGCTGTGTACACCTTGGTGGTCGCTTGTTTTGGAGAGGCTGATAATATCCGAACAACCGAAGAGGAATGCTTGGCATCTCTGGCTACTGTTAGGATTGGAGGAACCAAGTAGTTAATTCCTTGGTTTTCTGATCTGTGGGGAGTTAGTCCAGACTGGAGAGACAAGAGATCTGGATATTGATTCAGTTTTCAGGGAGGATTACTAGAAGAGGCCACAAGAATGGAAACCATGTCTGCCAAGGCCAGAAAGGGGCAATGAGGATCACCTTGGCCTTGCACATTTTTGCTTTCTGTATACATTTGTCCATTAGAGGCAGTAGAGGCAAGGCATAAAGGAGAGACAATGGACATTTGTCGACCAGAGCATCCCTTGATGACTATCCCTGTGCAGGGATCAGGGGAAAGTAACTACTGCACTTGTGGTTTAGATGAGAAGATTGCAGAGAGGCTGGCCTCAGCAACTGAAGATGAAGTTCTTCACTGTTGGATTGAGGGACCACATGTGAGGCATCAGGATAGATCTGCTCAATTTGTACACTACAAAATTGGATGACCATGGGATAAGCACTGCTAAAAGAAAGTGGTGTGAAGACATCGCCCATCGCCAGACTCTCATGACTTTGCAGCATAAGTTGTAAAACAGACTCCTCCTTGTTTGTTGATGTACCAGACTACTGCATATTGGCTGTCTGTACTTGAATCACACCTCTGGAGAGACTGCCCTGAAAGGCCTCCAATGCTATTAGGACTGTCCTCATCCTCAGAATATTGATGTAAAGATTGGCCTCTATGTGTGACTATGTCCCCTGAACTACCTTCCCTTTGAAATGTCACCACCACCTTAGAAGGGAAGTGTTTGTTGTCACTGGGGAACTTGTACAGAATGGTCTTCTCTTTATCACTGAAGGAGATATTATCTACCAAGATATATGCCGTCTGCAGATCTGAGTTAGTTTTATTTTGGCATGGAGTGGATGGATTCTTTGAGACCACTGTATCACTAAAGTCCATTGGAGGACCCTCATAAAGTATCTGTCAAGAGGGATCATGAGGACTGTGGATGGCATAAGACCCAATACTCAAAGGACTAACCTTGCTAAAGGACAGGATGGTGAAGAACTTGCACAACAGTGAGATGAAGAGAGAGAGAACTCTGGACATTGAAAGGTGGGTAATTTGGAACATTGTGTCCAGGTTGTATCTGATAAATTCTGTCTTTTGAGAAGACATAAACTGGCTCTTGGAGATGATGACAGTGATCCCTAATTTATGTAACAGTCGGAGCAATTAGGTGCCGGTGATGCAATAAGAGACTGTCAGTTGTAGCTGTGAGGGCACAATCATCAAGATATGGGAAAACATGGATCCCTAGAAAGTGCAAGTGCACTATGACCACTGCCATGACACTTGTGAACATCTGTGGGGGTTGTAGTGAGTCCAAAGGGCAGAGTTCTGAACTGATAGTGGTCGGTTCTCAGCCAGAAATGGAGAAATTTCCTTGAACACTTCTCTATCTTTACATGATAATATGCAACTTTAAGGTCTATTGAGCATATCCAATTGTCCTGTCTCAGGAGAGGCAAAATGGACTGTAGTGTGAACAATTTGAATTTTGCCTGCTTGGTATACTGATTCAAGTCTATATTATCATATTGCACACTCAGAAGAGTGAACGACAGATAATCGACCCCACATAAGTGAAAGATTACAACATCGAAATTTCAGAACAGTGATTATTTTCCAATGGAAAACAATTGCTGTTCCAAAACAAAAAAAAAAACAGTAAAACATTACTTAATGTGGGGGTCTTTGCCCTCCACACCCTGACATGGGGGGCTGTGCCCCCACACCCCCCCTACTTAAATATACCAACTCCAAGATTGCACTACAGTGCCAAAAAGGTAAAGTAGCAAAAGCAGCCAAACAAATTCTTTCCCAGGAAAATAATTCGCTGAAAAGCCGCTTCACTATTTTGCCTTTTCGCACTTTATTATTCGACAAAGATGCATTTGACAACCTGCATCTGCGAAGACATAATAGGGAACCACTGATTCAAATGACTCAGGTCCAAAATGGGCTTGAGGTATCCTGTTTTCTTGGGTAAAAAGAACCACAAGTAGTGACTGGACTGCAGGGACCATTTGGATGACTCTTTTTTCCAGCAGCTTTGAAATATCTGCTGCTGCAAGATTCAGTTGACAGGGTGGGAAGTTGGGAACATATTTACTTTTAACAGGGGGGAAGGGAATATGGCATAGAATAACCTCTGGAAATAATGTTTATCACCTATGAATCTGTGGTTATCGTTTGCCAGGCTTGTGGTTGCAAAGATAAGTGTCCCCTGATTGCCTCCAGAGTGCAGCAGTGAGGCAACCCTTTGGGGATGCTGGAAGGGCTGCAGAGAATGGTCCATGAAAACCCTGATTCTGTGGTCTGCCCCACCCGATGGGGTGATGTTCTTCATTATTATTATTGTCATTATTATTATTATTATCATTACTATTATTATTATTATTATCATTATTATTATTATTATTATTATCATTATTATTATTATCATTATCATCATTATTATTATCATTATTATTATCATTATTATTATTATTATCATCATTATTATTATTATCATCATTATTATTATTATTATTATCATCTTCATTATTATTATCGTTATTATTATTATCATCATTATTGTTATCATTATTATTATTATCATCATCATTAATAGTATCATTATTATTACTATCATTACTATTATTATTATTATTATTATTATTATTATTATTATTATTATTATCATCATCATCATTATTATTATCATTACTATTATTATTATTTTCCTCCACCATGAGTGGCTCTATCTCCGGGAGCCTCCTGAGATGGACTCTCTGATTTACTGAATGACATCCTGTTTCCAGCTCGTTGATCCCTAGGATATGATTTCTGGGGAGTGGAGAAGTTAATGCCTACTGCAGAGAGAGTCTTACCATCTTTTTGACTTCTGGTGAGCATTTCTTTAACTTTGGGTCTGAATAGAGTGGACCCATCAAAACAGGCATTAATGAAGAACTTCCTGAAGAGTCACAGACATGCATCCAGGCATGCCAGTGAATGGCAATGCTGGTGCCTGCAGCCCTAGCTGTACCATCAGCTGCATTCAATAGTAGTCGCATGGCTATATTTAATGAAGATTGGGGGTGGACAGCTGGGAATCCACTTCTTTCTGGACATCTGCTAGAAATACCCCTAAGAGAAACTTGGAAATTTCCTTTGTCAAGCCTCTATAATGTCTGGTGACATGAGCTATAGAATTCAGTACCCTGAAAGCAAATGTCCATTTCCCAAAGCAGTCCATCACCCTATACTCTCTATTAGGGAGATATACCAAGGAACTCGCTTTAGATAGTTCCTTTTTCATGACCACTGCTACAACCATTCCATCTACTGGAGGACCCTTTCTCCAATGTTTCCTGTCTCCAAGGGTGGAGAGATTTTTGTCTGTTTTCTTGGGCTTAGGCTCCACCATGTCAGGATCCTTCCATTCCCATTGAGCCATCAGATCAATGAGTGGATCAATGGGTGGTACCACCCAGGAAGAAGATGAGCTGGACCCCAAGGCTTCCAGGAACACATATGCATCAGGAGAAGGGCTGACTGTGGACCATCCTCCACTCTGTTTCATCAGCTCCAGAATCTCACCAAATGTGACTTCCACAGGGTGGGATCTTGGGAATCCCTTCACCCTTATCCAAATATGTGTCTTTTGTGACAACTCAGGTGAAGAGTCTAGGTGCTTCCATTTGCATTTCTGATTTCTATGAACTGTCTAAGGGAGACTATCACAGGGTTCAGAATCAAACTAGGAGCTAACATAGCTGGAAACATGGGAAGCCTGTGGGACTGAATGTCCCTGTCTAACAGAGGAATACGAAACAGAACCTGATCCAAGTTGGGGTTCAAATGGTGCCAATCGTGAAGAGAGCATCTCTCGCCTCTGTATCAATAGTACCTAATGAAAAGCTTCAAAGGCTGAAGAAGCTACCGACTCCATAGGCTCTCTCCTGACCTTGGACAGAATAGAAACATCAGAACCAATCGGTCTTGACCGCTAGACTGATCTCAGCACCAAGCTGTCCAGCTCCAAAGCCCCAAGGGGAAGAGGCAGCTCTGACAACTTCAGAGTCAAACCCTCTCTCGAGTGTTGACACAGAAGCTTTAGCTTTGTGACTCTTTTGCATCTGAATATGTTGGACCTGAAAGAAGAAGGGAGCCAGTCAGCATAGAAGTTACCTGACAAAGGTACTCTGGAACAGATTTGGCCTGAAGATACTGGTGCTAACAGGCAAACCAGTATTGGAAAAGGGCATAAAGATGGGTAGATGGACTAACACTCAGTAGATTCCCAATAGACATTAAGGAGAGAACACCAAGCTGTATCTGCATCCTGATAATTTTTCTCATCAGTCTGTTAATATCCTATTTGGTGAGACTCCTTAAAGACCAGGATGATGACACCACTGACAGTGGTCTGGAGTAGAGCTTCTCCAAAAGAATATGAGAGTGAAGTCTGGGGCTGACCAGTGAGAACCGGGGCCATGGCAGAGACATATGGTGCCAACAGGCTGTTAGCTCCAATGGCCTTGGTACCTCTGGATCTGATTCTGATGGCTGAGAAGGATCTGGAGACCTCTTGAGAGATGTCTTGGAGTACCCTTTCTCTTTTTTACTTCTCCTTAAGTTTTTCTTTGTCCTTGTTTGCATCTGGTTTCTCCATGGATTTCCTGTCCATGGTTCTAGAAGATGAAGTGGATGAAGAAGAAGGGATATTAGTCTGGGGAGGAAGGAGACCCTAAACAATCAGTTTTTCACATCAAATCTGTAAAGCTTGAGCACTGAAGGATGCAGAGGCTTGACAAGAAGCATCCAAATGAGCTGCACGTAAACAGTATACACAGAGGGAGTGTGGGTTATTCGGGTGCAATTTATGTCCTCATTCTGCGCACTTTTCAAATCATTGACCCTCAACCATGATGAAAAATGTAAGCACACACACACACACACACACACACACACACACACACACACACACACACACACACACACACACACACAAAACACGCACAAAATGATAATTAGTAGACTTAAATTAAACTACCTATGAAAATTCTAAACACAGCTTTATAATAAACTTGAGAAAGTAAAACTCTCAGTAAGGGAGGACTTGGAGGAAAAAGTACCACAAAATTTGCACAATAAAGGAGCCCTTATGCACATGACTGAACACTTCAAGCAGCAAATGAGATCTGAGGTAGAAGGGTGAAGACCAGAGACTTATGGGTAGGGGAGGAGTCAGAGACTTAGACCCAAAAAGCTTCAGGATTGGTGCCAAGGTTAGCTCTGGTCAGATCTGACAACCCACAGTTTAATCAGACAGAAACAGACAACACTGGATCAATATATGGATACACAGTGGTGCAGTGGTAATGACACCTCACAGCACGAGGTTTTCCGGTCCAGTTCTCGGCTGAGGTGTCTTCTGTGTGGAGTCTGCATGTCCTCCCTGCATTCATGTGGGTTTTCTCTGGGTGCTCCTGCTTCCTCCCACATTACAAAGACATGAGTCTGTAAAGTTTGTCCCCAGGCCTACACTGAAAATTGGCTTCATTCCAAGTCGGACTTTCCTGGTAAATAAATGTTAAATAAAATAAAAATTAATAAAATATATTACAACTGATATATAACTTTTTGTTATTAGATACTTGAGATTAAGATGAAAAAGTCCAAGATCCCCCCAAACACACACACAACAATAAACAAATTATTATCATATTCTCTGTTAGCATATCTGTTTATAAATCCCAAGTGACAAACAACTTAATTTCTCTCCATCTCAGGTATTATTACTTCATTCTACCTATTATATTGCTAATACTTTGATCCACCCATATGCCCGCATGTGTACACACAAACTCTCTCACACACACACACACACACACACACACATACACACACACACACACACACACACACACACACACACACACACACACACACACACACACACACACACACACACACACACACACACATACACACAAACATACCTTTCAATTACAGTAGACATTGGATATTTGCTTGAGATCAAGTGAATAAAAAAATCATAAATAATTGGCCAAAAATGTGTCTTATCTTGCTGATGACAGAACGATACTGTGTAACTTCCCTCTGTTGTCTCAACTTAACTCAAGAATCAGAAAGAAAGAACAAAATTAGGAAAACATTTAAATACTTCTCTTATATACTTAGAAACATTAGAGAATAACAAGCGTTGTATTAGTATGCATTTTCTGAAAGATACAAAATCTGAAACTCACATGGCTATCATTTCGTAGTTCCACAATCTGCAACAATTTGCCAGAAGTAAAATTTTACAAGGAACAGACCAAAATACTTCTCAATTTCTTTGCTCAAGAATTCTGGACAAAGCCAAAAAATAATGGGGAACAACAAAATGGACAAATTTTAAATATTATTTTATGTATTTGCTAAACAGGTAAACCCAATGGAGAAAGAGTCCCTGATCAGGGTGACCAGGGAGCATTTTCTGCTTAAGTGACTTGATCAAAGTTACAAAGTAGGCAAATGGAGGTGAAAGGATTCAAATACTGTAATTTTAACTACAGGAAGCAGTTTCTTAACATAAGTGCCAAACACCTCCAAATCACTTAAAATGTTAACAAAGCAATATGTGATGCATGGACATGCATTCTCTGAACAATAACACTATGAAACAATCAGGAACAATTTTTAAAACACTGTCTTATTTATAGTTACAACGTTGCATCAGCAAGCATTTTCTGAAGGACACAAAGTCTGAAACTCACATGCTTGACATCATTTAGTGACTGTAATCCATAATAATTTTCCAGAAAGCTACAACATTTGGAAAAATCAGATGAAAATAATTCTCAGTTTCCTTGCTCAATAAAGTTGGAGAAAGCAACAATGACCGGGAGGCCAAAATGGACAATTTTAAATACTATTTTTTTTATCTATTTGTTAACTAGATACAATTTGCATTGTAACCAAGTAACTGTTCTTGGTTCTGGTCAGGAAATAGATACTGGGGTTATCAAAGAACTTTTCTGAAGTATAAAGTCCATGGCTTATCTATGCTGTGAGCTAGTAACTGTGTCACATTTTACCCACCTTTTTTCACATTGTGCAAGATAGTGTAATATTCCACATTTTGGAAATAGGGGGTTGACTATGCCTTTAGTTCCTTTAATAATTTTGCTTGTTGGTGTTAAAGGATGGTATATGGTATTCATTATGCTGTACTCCTGCTTTTACCTATATTGCTTGATTGCTTACTGCTGACTGGATTGAACTGTTTCTTTTTGTTTGTGGGGGTGCTTGGCTTGCCCATCTGGGGCTTTGGACTTTTGCAACTGGAGCTGTTTCTTCCAAGAGTCTCTAATGTTTAAAGACCAAGGTGTAAGGTAAAACAACTATGAAATAATATTTTAACCACACTGAAAGTTCCTTCCCTATTTGTTAGCAATGCTTCACATTTTACCTATTTTTTCAAACTTATGAGAGGGGTTAGGAGGGTGGCCCAATGTTTATGGTATTTGCCTTACAAACACAAAGTGCAGAGTTTGAGTCTCACAAGGGATAATCAGCTAAGCTTCAAATGGCTCACAAGGGCAGTTAGCCTAGTAGTAATCTATGAACCTATGAGAGATAGTATAGTGTTCCATACTTTGAAGACAAAAACTGACTATGGCAGCAGTTTACTGAAGTAATTTGCTTGTTGATGATATGGTAATATCAAACATGTTAAACTGAAAATGAAACAGCCTCAGCTTAAAAATTTAAAGAAACACAGTTTTAATTCTTATTCACTAAAAACTAAACATCCTTAAAATGTATTGCTGAGACTTGTTCGTAGACAATTATAATGACATTTAGAAAATCTTTACTGTGTCATTTAAAAAATCCTGCATATCCAAAATAAATAAATCTTGGAATGGGTTATTGTAACCAGACAGTCCCTGTTGAGTGCTGCCTGCCCACATTTTTCAGATTGTCCCTGATTTTGCTTTAAATTTTGTCCTGTCCGTCATAATATTTTTGATCACTCATGATTATAGTCCATCAGCAATGCCAGTCATTAGAGTTTTATATTTCTTGTTCAAAAATGTGTATTGATGCAAACCTTGTTCTATTAACATTTAAGTGGACTACAGTAATATTTAAAAAACGTTACTAGTTTTACACACCCCTTTTATTTTAGGCTTTGCTCAGAATTACTGACCAACTAGGTTGAGAGGCATGGTGCTGTGCCAAAACATGCAGATGTAAATTATTTCTACTGGTGTTATTTCTGCAAACCAGAAACAGAGTAACAGCCTGCTCATGTTGCTGCATTTGCTGTCAGTGCTGTTTTCCTTGGAGGAGGTTGGAAAAACTAATGTATATGTTTATGGTCTCAGCAGCTCAACAGATAGCACATTTGTCTTTGATGCAGAAGGCTGTGGGTTCTATTCCAACACCAAGTAGATGGATTGCTGATACTGCAGTGCTGCATAAGCAGAGGTGTTACAATCCTGAGGGTGTTGCCCTTTGGATAAGATATTAAACCGAGGCCTCATCAGCCTAAGTTGCTGGTAAATCAGGTGGATGTAAAAGATCCCATAGCACTTATCAAAAAGAGTATGAGAAGTTCCTCAATGACCTGTCCAAATTTCTGTTAGTTAGTATGACTACTATGTTGGGGCTCCCCCATAAAGAGGCCATTGCCTAGTGGACTAACCTGATCAATAAAAAGTATGTATTGATTAATTATGGTTGCCACTATTTCTCAGTTATTTCATTATTATCTTAGTACTCTGACTATTTTAATGCATCAGTAAGTGTGTATGGTTACTATATCTTAATGGATCTGCAGCAGGGAAGTAGTCTTGGGGTATTTTTCCCAAGAATCCATTCAAATCCCCTTTATACAAGTGTCATGTTAGATATAAGGAAGTGATGTTTTAACATACATGTAAATAGAACAGTAGTAATAGGAGTCGCAGACGTCTTGGAGCATCTTCTTGAACATGGTTTATTTTCACTTTGCTTGAATTGCTCTGACATAACAGTCGCTGTAAACAGTCAACAAATTAAACTAGCTAACTGCATGTTTTAAGGCTTCCGATTTTTAATCCATTTGCTGACAGTCCCTCTCCCATAGTCTTCCTAAGGTGTCAAAAACTATCATTGCAATCCAGATGCTGTTAAATGACCACCCTTGCTTCTATTTCAAAAAACTTTTACCAGACATTTAAATTACTTCATTATTCAATTGAGGGCAGCCACGGTGGTGCAGCAGTTAGCGTTGCTGCCTCACAGCAAGAGGTTCTCCGGTTTGATTCTCAGCTGGGGTGCCTTCTGTGTGGAGTCTGCATGTCCTCCCTGTGGTCACGTGGGTTTCCTCCAGGTGCTCCGGTTTCCTCCCACATCCCAAAGACATGCTGTAGGTGGATTGGACACTCTAAATTGGCCCTAGGAATGAGTATGTGCATGTGTGTGCCTTCTGTGGAAGGTTGGGTGCGGGCTGGCAACTCGACACCATAAAACTCCACTGCCAATCATGAGCGGACAGGTGATCCGCTGTGGCGACCCCTAACCAGGAAAAAGCCGAAAGAAGAAGAAGAAGACCTGCAGTGGGAAAATATGTGTTTTATCATGAACGTTGGCAAAATGTAATGGCAGTTTAAAATATTTTCCTTACTATGCAGCAAAGAACAAAACATGTTCAACTTATTCTTCTTGTATTTGGAGTAATCATATTTTTCAAATTTACATTAGTGTCCCACCCTAACAATATCACCACTGCAGGCATACTACCTAATGCCATCAGTGATCACCACCCAGCATATATCCTATGCAAATCTACCCCAATCCAGGCAAACACCAATACAAATCAACCACAAATCTGACTAAGTTCTAACCATCCATATTCAATGAAACCTTAGCTAAACTAAATTGAGAACCCCTCAAATCTCTACCACATAATGAGGCTGTTGAATTCTTTAACTCAACATTCCTAGACATCCTAAATAGGCAAGCACCCACCCAGCAAAAATGAATAACCATGCAAGCTGGCTCTCAAAATCCACCAAAGAAGTCATGTCCACAAGGGAAAAAAATCTGGAAATCATGGCAGAAAAACAGAGACCCCTTATCTCTACTACAATACAAGCAACTATGTAACCAGGCAAAATGACTAATAACCAAAGATAAAAAGCCCATTACCTCCTCCTACAAAGTCAACATAAAGATAATCACAAAAAAATCTGGTCCACCATTAACAAACTATTACACCCAGGTTCTCAAAGCAAACCTTCCCCTGACCCAAACAAAACCCCTGCCAAACTTGCCACCCTCTTCAATTCCTAGTTCATTGACACCATAGCTAACCTAACTACCACCTTTCCTACAGTTAGCACCAACACCACCATGACAGCTGATGACCAAATCATCCCAGAAAACAATCCTACCTTCGACTCCAACCTAAAATTCTCCCCCATACCCACCACCACAAAAAGAACTCTTGCTTAAGCTAAACTCTGGCCCCTGACAATCTACCACCACCCCCCCCACGCACACACACACACACACACACACACACACACACACACACACACACACACACACACACACACACGCACTTCCTGCAACTAGCTGCAAACTCTTTAGCTTTTCCCATCAGCATTCTCATTAACAGATCGATTAAAGAATCCCTAATCCCAGACATCTGGGAAAAAGCATACATTCTCCCCTTACACAAAGGCAGCACCAACACAGACACCACAAACTTTCGTCCCATAGCAATACTCTCACCCCTCTCTAAAATACTGGAAAAATGCATCCATGCACAACTCCTCAACCACATGCTTGAAAATCAAATTCTATCACCCACTCAGCATGGTTTCAGACCAGGACACAGCACTACTACTGCCTTCCTCTCCTTCCTTTATACAGTTAACCGGGCATGGGATTCTGGCAAAATAATCACATATTTTTTCCTACACCTCTCCAAAGCTTTTGATACCATTTCCCACACTATCCTCCTCCTGTCTAAACTACCCACCCTCCACATTTCCCCACCTACCGTACAATGGTTCAATAGCTATCTCTCCAATTGGCAGCAATCCACTAAATGGCAACAATCTTACTCTCCCTTCCTCAGTACTTCCACATGGGTACCTCAAGGCTCCATACTCGGGCCTCTCTTATTTAGCATCATTATTAACAACTTTCACTCCAGTCTCCCACAGTGCTCAGTAACCCAGTATACTGATGGCTCTACAATAATATGCATTGCAAATTCCAGCTCTGAACTCCAGCAAATTACCCAGAATGCCCTTGCCTCTACTGAATCTTGGAAGCTTAACAATCATCTTGCCCTAAATCCCACCCAAAAAAATAAACTAGTATTTTTTACTCCTAAGAAAACCACTCTCCTAGACAAAAAACTCTATACTATACAAGCCAAAGACAATACCACTATAGATGCTGTCCCACACATTAAACTACTAGGCATTATTATAGATGAAAACCCTAACTTTGACCTACACATAATCAATAACATCAAAAGAACACACCAAAAGCTTAGCATGCTCTACAGGCACCAACACTTACTTAGCCTCTCTACTAGAAAAACCCTTGCAACTATTTTTTATTACCCTCTCTCCTTTATAGTGCCCCTCTCCGCACTAATATCCAAAATTCTGCAAAATCCAAACTTGATATGTGTTACAACAGAATAGCCAAATTTGCCACCAAGGCCAAATTGATATCCCACCACTGTAACTCACTGAAACAATTAGGTTGGCTGGAACACCCCACCATCTCTCATTCACCCAAGTAATTACAGCACACAAAATAATCTACAGACCACCAGACTGTCCTGCTCTCTCGAAACTACTTGGCCAATACCAACCCAGAAGACAACTAAGATCTGAAAATCATCTACTTCTAAAAGTAGTAAAGGCCACCTTACCTGCTGGTCAACTCCTCTATTCCTTCACCATCGCCAAACTATGGAACTCACTTCCACTTTCAATAAGAAACACAGGCAGCACCACCACCTTCAACCAAACACTGAAACATCATCTCAACCCTTCCTGGCTATGTGTCTGCTCTATAACAACCCTTCCTGGCTATGTACCTGCTCTATAACAACCCTTCCTGGCTAGGTACCTGCTCTATAACAACCCTTCCTGGCTATGTACTTGCTCTATAACAACCCTTCCTGGCTATGTACCTGCTCTATAACAACCCTTCCTGGCTATGTACCTGCTATATAACAACTTTTCGTGGCTATGTACCTGCTCTATAACAACCCTTCCTGGCTATGTACCTGCTATATAACAACTTTTCATGGCTATGTACCTGCTCTATAACAACCCTTCCTGGCTATGTACCTGCTCTATAACAATCCTTCCTGGCTATGTACCTGCTCTATAACAACCCTTCCTGGCTGTGTACCTGCTCTATAACAACCCTTCCTGGCTATGTACCTGCTCTATAACAACCCTTCCTGACTGTGTACCTGCTCTATAACAACCCTTCCTGACTATGTACCTGCTCTATAACAACCCTTCCTGATTATGTACCTGCTCTATAACAACCCTTCCAGGCTATGTACCTGCTCTATAACAATTCTTCCTGGCTATGTACCTGCTCTATAACAACTCTTCCTGTCTATGTACCTGCTTTATAACAACTCTTCCTGGCTATGTACCTGCTCTATAACAACCCTTCCTGGCTGTGTACCTGCTCGGTAACAACTCTTCCTGGCTGTGTACCTGCTCTATAACAACCCTTCCTGGCTATGTACCTGCTCTATAACAACCCTTCCTGGCTATGTACCTGCTCTATAACAACCCTTCCTGGCTTGGTACCTGCTCTATAACAACCCTTCCTGGCTATGTACCTGCTCTATAACAACCCTTCCTGACTATGTACCTGCTCTATAACAACCCTTCCTGGCTATGTACCTGCTCTATAACAACCCTTCCTGGCTATGTACCTGCTCTATAACAACCCTTCCTGGCTATGTACCTGCTCTATAACAACCCTTCCTGGCTATGTACCTGCTCTATAACAACCCTTCCTGACTATGTACCTGCTCTATAACAACCCTTCCTGGCTATGTACCTGCTCTATAACAACCCTTCCTGGCTATGTACCTGCTCTATAACAACCCTTCCTGGCTATGTACCTGCTCTATAACAACCCTTCCTGGCTATGTACCTGCTCTATAACAACCCTTCCTAGCTATGTACCTGCTCTATAACAACCCTTCCTGGCTATGTACCTGCTCTTTAACAACCATTCCTGGCTATGTACCTGCTCTATAACAACCCTTCCTGGCTATGTACCTGCTCTATAACAACCTTTCCTGACTATGTACCTGCTCTATAATAATCCTTCCTGGCTATGTACCTGCTCTATAACAACCCTTCCTGGCTATGTACCTGCTCTATAACAACCCTTTCTGACTACGTACCTTCTCTATAGGAATCCTTCCTGGCTATGTACCTGCTCTATAACAACCCTTCCTGGCTGTGTACCTGCTCTATAACAACCCTTCCTGGCTATGAACCTGCTCTATAACAACCCTTCCTAGCTATGTACCTGCTATATAACAACCCTTCCTGGCTGTGTACCTGCTCTATAACAACCCTTCCTGGCTATGTACCTGCTCTATAACAACCCTTCCTGACTATGTACCTGCTCTATAACAACTCTTCCTGGCTATGTTCCTGCTCTATAACAATCCTTCCTGGCTATGTACCTGCTCTATAACAACCCTTGCTGGCTATGTACCTGCTCTATAACAACTCTTCCTGGCTATGTACCTGCTCTATAATAACCCTTCCTGACTATGTACCTGCTCTATAACAACCCTTCCTGGCTGTGTACCCGCTCTATAACAACCCTTCCTGGCTATGTACCTGCTCTATAACAACTCTTCCTGGCTATGTACCTGCTCTATAACAACCCTTCCTGACTATGTACCTGCTCTATAACAACCCTTCCTGGCTATGTACCTGCTCTATAACAACTCTTCCTGGCTATGTACCTGCCCTATAACAACCCTTCCTGACTATGTACCTGCTCTATAACAACCCTTCCTGGCTGTGTACCTGCTCTATAACCTAACCTCCTCCTTTTCCTTATATGATAACCAAACTCCCATGCTTTTTGCTACTGCTGACTGATGAAATTTTCTCCATAATTATTATTTTTTATCACTTGTTGATACCGGTACAATAATGCCGATTAATATATCTCTGTTTATACCTCTCTGATTGAATTCATCTGGCAACCAACAAAACTCCTGCTTTTATGTATATATTCTGTATATATTACTGTAATCACTATATGTAACACTGTATCTACTTTTGTACCAATTAATGTTTATTATTTTCTGCATCTACGTTCTTATCGGAACTTTTCTCCCTGGTCCTCCACTGAAAATGGGCTCTTTTAGGCCCAGTGGACTTTCCCGGTAAGGAAATGCAATAAATAAATAAAAAATAAAAATACTGTGGCAAAGATGTAATTGTGCTTGACATTTTCCCACACTTTTTATATTGGTCGTTAAACCCTTGACTTGTCCCACTGTAGCATATCCACACTTCCTCCAAACCATTATCCTTGCACATGACAAATTAGTAGTTTTTCTGTGTTGTGAACATTTCAGGATTTGTAACATTATGGCATTCACTCTTTTTTTCATAAAGAAATGGTATTTCATTTTATTACTGGATTATGGGTGAGTTAACATATGTATTTTATAGTTTATTGGTATCGTGTTTCTGTGTTTTTTTTTAAGTCACACTTGTCCGACCAGAAAGTTGGTGTGCCTGTGTTGTGCGCTGGCAAAAAAAGAGCCTGGACTCGCCACTGCCCCAAGACGACAGAGAACAAATGAGAAACAGAATGCCTGAGGAGGTCTGATGTCTGGGATATTGTAGTATTCGGGCTGGTAATGTGGTTGTTGTACTGTAGGGGCGCTGTGGGGAATTCAACATGTACTGTTGGTTCTGTATTCTCTGGTAACTTGTGGGTTTCCGGTGTATGTATGACTTGCAGAAGTTGGAAGCATGTAGCATGGGTGCGCACCTGGAGGCTCTTAATAAAGAAAGGCCTTACAACTCCATAAACCGTGTGGTCTCCTTATTTCCCAGGATGTAACATATTGGCGACGAGAGGATGGGATGCCTCCGAGTCCGCTGCGAGTGAAACCGGTGGGCTGCAGTTCATGTCGGACGACGAAGAGACGGGGCCTGCTGGAGTGATGTCTGGTTCCATGTTGGGGTCACTGGTTGCATACGACTGTCAGACACAGACCTGGGAGGAGTATTGTGAAGTGTTGGAACATTTTTTTGAGGCAAACCAGATAATGGAAGCGGGCCGGAAGCGAGCCATATTGCTGAGCTCGGTGGGCAGCAAGACGTACAGTCTGATGAGGAACTTGTTGAGTCCGGATAAACCGGGGGACAAATCGTTCACAGAGTTGACGAGCTTACTTCAGTCACATTATAACCCGAAGCCGAGTGCAATAGTCCAGAGGTTCAAGTTAAATTCAAGGACTAGACTGGCCAATGAAACGGTAATGGAGTATGTCGCAGTGTTGAGGGAACTGGTGCAACATTGTGATTATGGGGACAGACTGACCGAAATGCTACGAGATAGGCTCGTATGTGGCATTGCAGACGACCGCATACAACGCAGATTGTTAGCGGAGCCTGACTTGTCGTTTGAAAAGGCCTTGAAGTTGGCACAGGCCATAGAGACAGCGACTAAAGACATTCGTGATTTACAACAAAAAACCACTGAAGGGGTTGGAAGCAGGAGTGCGACCCCACTGCCAGTGCATAAAGTGGTCATGGAGCATAAATCACAAGGGAAGTCTAGTCAGTATGCTTGTTACAGGTGTGGAGGTGAACATCTGTCACGGAACTGTCGTTTTTTGACTGAAAAATGTCATGCTTGCGGAAAAAAGGGCCATGTGAAAAAAATGTGCCGCTCAACGCCCTCTCGGGACCAGCCGAAAAAGGGGGAGGAAAAAAGCAGTATAATGGAAAGGAAGGGAAACCGAAAAATAAAACGGCAGTATGCGCACCACATGCGTGAAGGTACAGATCAACAAACCAGGGAAGCCGAAGAAGTGTTTACAATGTTTAACATGAAAGAGGCCAGGTGGGAAAGAGTTGATCCCATTAAAACCCAGTTGGACTTAAATGGTAAAATGGTGCAGTTTGAAGTGGATACGGGGTGTAGTGTGACAGTTCTGTCGAAGGCTGAGTATGGGAAGTTATGGCCCAGAGAAGCTCCGAAGCTGCAGGACTGTTCAGTGACTTTGAGAACCTATACGGGTGAAATAGTTCCCACGTTGGGAATGGTGAAAGTGACGGTGAAATATAAAGACCAAGTCAAACAGTTGCCAGTCATGGTGGTAGCAGGTAAGGGACCAAACCTGCTAGGCCGGGCGTGGTTAAAGGAGCTGGACATGGGCTGCCTGCAGCTCCATAAAGTAGAACAGCATGAGCTGACCTTGCAAGAGGTGCTGGAGAACAATGAAGAAGTGTTCAAAGAGGAACTGGGGACTTGGAGGGGTCCACCAGCAAAAATACACGTGAAAGATAACGTAACGCCAAGATTTTACAAACCCCGCCCTGTACCATACGCGATGAAGAAGAAAGTTGAGTTTGAGTTAGAGAGACTCACTAAGCAAGGTATAATTGAACCAGTAAAGTTTGCAGAATGGGCCGCACCAATTGTTCCAGTATTAAAGCCAGATGGTACTGTACGCATATGTGGTGATTACAAGTTAACAGTGAACCAAGTCTCGAAGCTGGAGCAGTATCCCTTGCCCAAGGTGGAGGATGTGTTTGAAAAGCTGTCGGGAGGTGAAAGGTTTAGTAAACTGGACCTCAGTCAGGCATATCAACAAGTAGTGCTGGAAGAAGGGTCAAAGGCGTATGTCACCCTTAACACACACAAAGGTTTGTTCCAAGTCAATCGTTTACCTTTTGGGGTTTCCTTGAGTCCCGCTATTTTCCAGAGAATAATGGAGGGACTGGTGGCAGGAATTCCAAAGGTGGCTGTGTATTTAGACGATATCCTGTTGACGGGCAGGAACATTCGAGAGCATCTGGAGACGCTGAACGAGGTGCTGAGACGACTGCGAGAGGCAGGTCTAAGGGTGAAGCGGAGTAAATGTGCTTTCATGGCAAAGGAAGCAGAGTTCCTGGGCTACAAGGTGGATGCATCAGGCCTACACCCCCTGCCAAATAAAGTGGAAGCCATTCAACAGGCGCCAGCACCCACAAATGTTACAGAACTGAAAGCCTATTTAGGCTTACTCAACTATTATAACAGGTTCCTGCCAAATCTGTCAACACTGTTAGCTCCTTTACATAAGCTATTAAGGAAGGAGGCTCAGCGGTCGTGGCAAGAGGAACAGGACAGAGCATTTGAACAGTCAAAGGAACTAATGCAGTCTTCAGAGGTTTTGGTGCACTACGATAGTCACAAGGACTTACTTTTGTCATGTGATGCCTCACCTTATGGGTTAGGGGCTGTGTTGGCACACCGGATACCAGATGGACAAGAGAGACCCATTGGGTTCATGTCACGGACTTTAACACCAGCGGAGTCAAACTATTCCCAGATAGATAAAGAGGGTTTGGCTGTAATGTTTGGAATCAAGCGATTTCACAAATACCTCTATGGGAGGAAGTTTGCTATTTGCACCTATCATAAGCCTTTGTTATCATTGTTCAACAAGATGAAAGCAGTGCCGCAGATGGTTTCTCCCCGCATTCAGAGATGGGCTGTAACATTGAGAGCTTACGAATATGAGATTGTTTATAAGCCCGGGAAACACCATAGTAATGCGGACGCGTTAAGCCATCTGCCGCTACCGGGGTATCTCCAGGATGAGGAAGCGGAGGACCGAGTTTTGATGATGGAGGACATCACGTTGGTGTCTGCCAGGGAACTGAGTGAATGGACACGCAAAGACCCGGTGCTAGCTAGAGTGTTTCAGTGGGTCCAGCAAGGCTGGCCAGTCCAACAAACGGATCCAGTTTTTCGGCCTTATGAGGTGAGGAAAACAGAGCTGAGTGTGCAAGCTGGATACGTATTGTGGGGGGCACGAGTGATAATTCCGTCCCCAGGAAGACGGGCACTTTTACAGCAGTTGCACCAAGGTCATGTGGGCATCACCCGAATGAAGGCCTTAGCCCGAAGTTATTTTTGGTGGCCCAAGTTGGACCACGATATTGAAGTCGTTGTGAATGAGTGTAAAACATGTCAACAACATCGCAACTTGCCTGTGGCGGCGCCATTACACCCATGGGAGTGGCCGAGTAGACCGTGGCAGAGACTTCATATAGATTATGCCAGGCCTTTTATGGGGGAAATGTTTTTGATAGTCATGGATGCTCATTCTAAATGGATGGATGCCTATCCAGTCAGAACACCCACTTCCCTCATTACTATTGAATGCTTGAGGAAGAGTTTCAGTAATCAAGGACTACCCGAGACTATTGTATCAGATAATGCTTCATGTTTCACGAGTGAAGAGTTCAAGGGTTTTCTGAGGAAAAATGGCATCGTACACATCACATCAGCACCCTACCATGCATCTTCCAATGGTTGTGCTGAAAGGGCTGTCCAAACTTTTAAAGCAATGATGAAAAAGTCTGGAGAAGGAAGTATGGCAGCAAAAGTATCAAGGGTGTTATTCAACTACCGTATTACACCTCAGTCTACCACAGGTTTGTCACCTGCCGAGATGTTGCAAGGACGGAGATTAAGATCCACGCTGGATCTAGTGCATCCAAACGTCCGAGCTAAGGTAGAGGGGACCCAGTGGAGGCAAAAAGAATGTCATGATCGACGACGGAGAGAGAGAAGTTTTCTGGAGGGAGATGCAGTGATGACGCGAAATTTCAGTTATGGACCTAAGTGGATTCCAGGGTTCATTGTCAAGAGTACAGGTCCATTATCGTACCAGGTGAGGTTAAATGGAGATGTCTTGGTGAGGAGACATGTAGACCAGATTCTGCGGAGCGAACAGAAGAAGGACTCCATGGAACTGCCGGCCCCAGAAATACCGTTAAGTTCGGAACAAGGGCTCGCAGTGGCAGGAGGATCGCCAATCGAGGGAGACCGCCGGGACGTGGAAGGAGAGGTTCCCGAGGATCCAACCGTTCCAGGGAAGGACACACCGATACCTGAATTGGTAACTGTGACACCGGAGTCACCGAGGGTGGTACCACTGCGCCGTTCTAAGCGTGTGCTGGTTAAACCTAGTTACTTGAAGGACTATCAATGTTAAAAAAGTGCATGTATAGATTACAAGAACAAAATAGTCGATTGTATGGTAACCAGTCATTAACTAGCCCGTTATTTAGAAGTAAGTGACTAAAGGCATTGTTGTGGACTTGCTCCCTAGTTTTGCTTATGTAGGGAATTGTGTCATAGCTTAAAAGGGGAGGAATGTAGTATTCGGGCTGGTAATGTGGTTGTTGTACTGTAGGGGCGCTGTGGGGAATTCAACATGTACTGTTGGTTCTGTATTCTCTGGTAACTTATGGGTTTACGGTGTATGTATGACTTGCAGAAGTTGGAAGCATGTAGCATGGGTGCGCACCTGAAGGCTCTTAATAAAGAAAGGCCTTACAACTCCATAAACCGTGTGGTCTCCTTATTTCCCAGGATGTAACAGATATCTGAGCTCAAAATCATCTAAGAAAGATTAGCAGGAGCTAGTTATAAATTGTAATCTAAGGTTACCTTTTAACTTGATGAGACTAGCCAACAATAGCTTGTGGAGGTTGCTCAATCACAAAGTAGGGAGAAATCTCCCTTTACAAAGGAATGGTGGTACAGATTTAGAAACCACACGTACAGTGACTTCCTATGGAAGACAGTCATCGGAGTTCTGTCTCTCGCCATCTTGTGATTCAGACATTTGATGCTCATAGAATCCAAGCTCAAACATCTGCGAATACACCTTCTGTTGGATGTCACCTATATATGAAATCCTGTCTTTCACAGCACAAACTTAATTCATTTACTGATGCTGGCTTAAAATGGGGTAGGACAAACCTTTCCAGCAAGAAAAACAAATCTCGAGGAGGTTCAAGAGTCCTTTTATAAAGACTTGACACATTTTGTATGAAGTTATTTTTAAGAGCACAAGTAGCTTTATTAAAACATCTCTTAATATCAAAGGTTCACATAGAAACTAAAAGAATAATTCTCAAACATTTATGCAGAACAAAGCAAATTAAATCGTAAATAAAATAAAAAAGTACAACACAATAAAGCATAATGTCTTAACATCACTACCTCCTTGTTCCAAACATTTGTTTTTGTCTTAATGATATTTTTATCTTCTGAATTTCTTGACTTATGCCCAGTTATTTATTGCACAAAACGTCTTCACATCGTCCCATGTATATACCCACATGTAGCTGCCTATAAAATACAGAAAATGTTCTTACATTAGTTTTCCTGTCCCATTCTTTAAATTTACCCAAATGTTTCCTCAACCCCCTCACACATACACTAAGGCATCCATACTCGTTTCTTCTATATTACATAACTCGGGATCTTCTGATATGATTTCTTAAAATAATTCAAGTCTACTGTGAGTACTGAGATGCCATCTGCATTCTGCCTTCTACAGCTTTTCGTTTTTCTAACTCACATTCATTCCACCCACATAAGACACATTTTGACACAGTACCACTTTTTTCTATTCCTTTCATATATATTTTTGTTTAAACAAGAAAAATCTTTACTGAATTATCACTTATGACATAGGCAATCATACGTCTATGAATGAAAACAAATACTGACATATTTTAGTTGAAAACATTATACGCCATATACAGTCTTCTCTACAGTCACTGTCAGAGATTAGACAGCTCACTCAGATCCTGCCTTCCCTTAAACCTCTTTCCTCCTCCAAAATATTATTCTACATATACTGTTCCCATAAGTCACATTTTTTTGTAATTTTGCTCCTACTCTTTTCTAAAGATGCCACTTCCAGTTATTTTTTTTTTCTATTACTAGATTCTCTACTGCTAGTACGGTTGGTTTAGACTTTGATTTCCATTTTCTAGTAATTGCTTTTCTGGCAGCCACCAGAATTAAATTCAATGAGGATTTATTATGTCTAAACAATTCTGATGCTGTGTCACAGCTCAAAAAAAGTATTTCCTTAGTTACGCCAATTTGTTCACCTAGTATTTCTGACAGAGTAGTCGGCAGGGAATTTTTAAAGTCTACCACCTCATTTCACTCCCACAAAATATGTCCCCAATTGCTTCTTTCTTCTTCATCACACCTCCAACATTTGTAATCTACCTGAGGAAAATTCTTTGCAGTTTTCTCGTGGTATAAAAATACCTGTACAAGCACTGCCAAGCAAAATTCCTTTATCATCTAGACTTGGTTGCATATCTGGGAGCCATACAAATGTCCTCCCATTGTTTCTTTTTGAATTGCCTGTCCAATCTCTCTTCTCAGTCCTTTCTAACTTCCTCTGATTGATTGCTATAGTTACCGTGCAATATTTTATATGCCCTACTAATTATCATTTTTTTAACAGTAGCTTCTGTTCTAGAGTCTACTAAAAGCTCTATCAATGCTGGTCTTTTACTTAGGATCCCCCTATTCCTTTCTCTTTGGCTATACTCTGATATTAATCCTTGATAGGGAAGGCAATGTCTAACCTGCAGTCCAAGTGTATTCTTGGCCTCTTCCTGTTTGATTAATTTCCTGCTCTAATTATTTGCTCCCAATACCTTGGTCCCTTTGCCAGTTTTCTCCAGTAAATTCCAGCCCTCTCTGGACTCTTGTCTGTACCCCTAATTGGATTAATTCCTATCTGCAGAATCACCTTTCTCCATTCCTGTGTTGGCTTAGTTCTTAAAATACTTTATGCTACTTTATGAATATAATATTCTGTATGGTTATTGATAGTCTCATTGAAGATCTGCATCCAAAATCCCAGTCTCTCTTTATTTATTGAGTCATCCCCATGTCATCATTCCTTTCCACATTAAGTTATAGCTTTCTGCTTGTGCTGTGTATAGGAACCTTAACTGTGTAGCTTTGAAATACCCTTTCAAATCAGGTAATTCCAAACCTCTTTTTCCTATTGGAAGGATCAACTTAACCCACTTGACTCTTGACCTCTTCTCCTCACAGATAAAATCCTTCAGCTCTTTAATTGGTATCCATTTTGTGTGCAGTTAGACACAACCATTCTTTTCCCATGTAGAAATCTGAAATGTACATGATGGACTTTGATACAGGAGTAGCTAAGCCCCAAATCAAAGCTTTCAGAAAGATAATCTAATACTAAAAAGGATGAAGTTAAATAAGGTCATAGTTTGCTACCTGCTGAAATCAGGAGAAAGGTATGTCTGTTTGTGCATCTGAGTAACTGGCCTTTGGAAGAAAAACAATTTGCACAAATCATATAGACAAGGAAGAGATACTGGAAGTTAGTGAAATTGGAGAAACCAAGCTGTGAGTTTTACAGAATTAGTGCCTGGGTGAAGTCTGTGAGATGGGCCAACGATGCTTTGCAGGGACATGATCATAAGGGTCTTCTAGAAGGCAAGGGAGAAGAAGTGGAAGCAATATTTGCTGAGGCATTAAGGGGGTAACAAGAATGCATTGTTGCCTTGTGGAGTTGGCCTTTCTGAGGAAACAATGAAGAACATAAAGGAGTCATGGGTGCACTTGTAAATATGGGCATCGATGGAAAGTCCCTAGAGGCAGGCTTAGAGAAAAACAGTTGTTGATTTGTCATTGGTCAGTGATGCAAAATGGTTATGATGAGGCGTGTCCCATGGGTGATACAATTTGCAGGTACACTTTGCCAGGGTTGGATATCCTGATGGACTGAGACATAACCTGAATGCAGATATCACTGAATTCTGATTGTCCACTACATTGTTCCCATGTGAAGTCTAGTACGGAATACCATATGGATGGCTGCAGCTGTCAGTCCCAGGGTTTTAATGTACAGCTGAGCTGAAACAGTATGGAAATTGATTATTCAAAGACATGCATCTGGAGCATTTCTCCTCGGGCCATCGCTGAAAATTGGCTACATTCCAAGTCGGACTTTCCCGGTTAACAAATGTTAAATAAATAAATAAAATAAAATATCTTGGATGCCTGAGTTACAGAGATTATATCCATTCTTTAGATAGCTATACTCAGCAAAAGATGGTGTCCACTGGCAGACAGTGAATATCAACTTCTAAGACAGTAACAACTAAGGATTCACTAGATTAATTATAATTCTAAGCAAGTCAAACATTTTCAGGAAGGACTCACTCGAAGTGGTCAGAGCCTAAACCAAGAGAGCAGCCAGAAACCAAACATCTAAGCATGAGAAGACCTTGACTTCCTATGACCTCTGGTAGGCTAAAACCAAGGACAATCATTTGGTGAAAATACTGGGGCTCAGATGGAGCAGAATAGAAGCATTCAGGACTGATAATGACTGCAGCCTACACAGAAGTGTAATAAACTCCTGGACTCATTGGCAATTCTGATATATAAATAGGCAACTTGGAGGTCCAAGGAGCACATTTACTCTGTTTTACTAGGCAAGGGAAAGATAGATTGCACCCTGGCCACCTAAAAGCTTTGCTTTCAAATGAATGTGTTTAGGCTACTTAAGCCTAACATTGGCTTGAGGCCCTCTGTCTTTTTGGGCAGCAAAAATAATATGGAATAGTATACAACCCCTTTCTGATGTGGTGGGACCTCTTTGGTGGCTCTTTTCAAGAGGACTTGGAGTACTTCTTTCCTTGCCAATTTTTTTTTTTACTTGAGGTGATATGTTAGTCAAGAACAGAAATGCTGAAACTGAGCAAGCTTTGAAATTAATTTTTGTACTTTATGTAAACAATCGTTATGTAGTACCTCTTCTTGCTAATGAAAGTTCAAGCCAACAGGTAGCGGGACATCAGCATCATCATCATCATCATCACCACCAACTCTCTTTTTCACAACTTTTTTCCTACATGGGGTCAGCATATTGCATCAACTTCCACCAACTCTTTTGCTTCAGTGTCACTCTCCTAACTTTTTCCAGTATCATAGCTGTCACAGATCTTCACTTACACAATCCAACCATCTCTTGGCTGTATCCTCATTTTCTCTTGCCTTCTTCCAGTCTCTCCCAAATCTTCTTCACCAGATCACGCTCTGCTTTCCTACATGTGACCAAACAATCATAATCTGTTCTCCTTAACATTCTCTGCAAGTGGGACTAATTGGATTTCCACTCTGATCTCTTTGTTTTATCTGTTCCACAATATGCATACAGCCACCCATCACAGGTACTTCATCGCAATCAACTGCTCTGCCTTTACTACTCGGGTTTCTGTATCATGCAATAGTACTGGTTGTGAAGGTTGGCAGCCTAGCTAGATAGAATTTTGTAAATAATTCTATGTCCTTGTAAATATTAATATGATCCACAGGCTTGTTTGACAAATGTAAAAAAATTGGGTTATGTGCTAAGCTTCAAAAATTTAACTACAGTGCACCCTGCTGGAAGAAAGCTGATAAGTAAAGGATTTACAACTGTGCATGATCTTAAGCTCGGAGACAGGATGTCTGGGCTAGGAAATTCTTTCTGTTGTTTTAAAACATAGATAATTACTAGGTTTCATATGTAAAGTGTCTTTTATTGCTGTGGCTTCCTGGCAGGTGCAGATAAAAAAGAAATGTTAAATTTTAAGTTCTGTGAGCCTGGGAAACTTAAGGAGAAGTTACAAGAATAATGTAATCTGAAATGACTCAGCAATAATGTGTATTATCAGTTTAAGGGTTAACTCAGAAAGTAAGGAGAGCATTTTGTATTTTGTCTGAATCTGAACACATCAGCTCACCAGCACTTACTTTGCTCTTAGTATTTCTCTTAGAGATAGATAGGAATATAGCCATATTAGTCTAGCTGTTTTCTATATTTATGTCAGACTATCCTATAATGTTGTTTTAATGTATTTCCTGTGATTTTTTTTTCATTCTCGATTAGCACTGTGTTGAATTGATGAGTATTGACTTGTGTTTTTATTATTTATTATTAAATATTTTTAAACCTTTCAACTGTGGCTGTTTTGTGTAGAGATAATTTAAGCTCTCAGGGTACTTGCATGTATTTGGTGATACTGTTAAAGCCACTCCAATGGCCTTAGCCCTGGGTTACACTTACAATATGGATAACAGTAATAGCACATAGTGGAACTAGGCATCCTTTGGGAAGGGCCTTATTGAAGCTGATAAGTAGTGGCTGGTGGCAGTGATTTCTACCTTATAGTCTGGGCAGGAGGGGGCATATCTGGTGAACTTGTACCAGCCTTCCCCAGGAGAGTCTGTGTGTTTGTATATAATTCATATCTCAAAGTGTGTGTGTGTCAGCTACTTGGACAGGGACCCGAAGCACTGGTTGGACAGAGATGGCACTGGATATTTTGGCTTGACCACTCAGCTAAGATCTGTACCCTATACCTGTGCCAGTGGGCAGTCTTATTGTGGATCTGGAAAGAAAGGGAGAAAACAGCCCCAGACCTACTGTGATCTCTGTGTGTTCTTAAGAGAAATTGTACTTTACAGTGTGTGTCCTTGTTATCCTTCCTAATGTCCATGCCCCTCACTGGTGCTAGTGGTGAGGATTGAGGATCCTTGATTACTGGGCCAGTGCACAGGCATCGCACTGGTCACACCACCGTTTTGTACACTGTACTTTTTTTCAGCTTATTTGGCATTCTTCTGCCACATACTGCCCCTGACACTCTGTGCCAGTTGGCCACAACATTGCTGATTCTAACTTTAACCTCCTCATTCAGAATTACCCTCTACTCAACCACACTTCCTAGATATCTGAAGCTGTTAACCTGTTCATCTATTTTCCTTTTTATCTCAATTTAAAGTTCCTTCTAATTTCCTTCATTTGCTGTGTTGTCTCTACCCAGTTTGATCCTTTGTGCCTTCTGTTTTGCAATCTGGTCTTTAATCTATCTTCTGTTGCAAAGAGGAACTCTCGGTCCTTAACAAAGGTTTATCCTTCATACCAGCTTGTGGTATGAATGTGGTAGATACCATCTTAGATATTAATTTGTTTACAAGGAATACAATGTTGAAAGTTATCCATGATGATAATAATGTGAATAATGTTGATGGATGCATTTTTAAGAAACCAAGTTGCTTTGTTCCCAATAATTCCCCTGCTATGAATGCCTTTATAAAGATGTGTGAAGATGACCTTAGAAAAACGGCTACATTGAGATCTAGTAATAGATTTTATAATTTGACTATCAAAGAGAATGAGGGTCTACAAACACTAACTAATACAGAATATTTAGTCATTAGACCTGCAGACAAGGGGGGAGGAATTGTCGTGCTTGATACTGAAGACTATATGGACAGCATGTTTAGTATGCTTCATGATGAAAAAGTGTATATTATTTTACAGAAGTTTCAGGTTAATGGTATTATTAACAGACTGAATTTCTTTTTATATGATTTGCTTATGACTGACCAAATAGATTATAGTCTTTTTAACTATTTTAGTGTGGAGCATCCAACTATACCAACAATTTATGGTCTTCCAACAGTGCACAAGGATACACATAATCCCCCCCTTTGACCCACTGTATCAGGAAGAGGTTGGCTCACAGAGCCAATGTCTATATATGTAGAAAAACAGCTAAGGTTTGTGTTGAATAAGATGACTACTGTCCTTCAGGACAGCAAACAGTTAATAGAACAGCTTTATGACTGGGCTGAGAATCAACAAGTTGTAAATTTAAGTGATGTAATTTTTGTTACTTTGGACGTGAATTTTTTGTTCACGGTCATCCCCTATGATGAAGGGATTGAGAATGTCAGGCAGTTTCTTATCAAGGAGAGCAATTTCAGCAATACCAAAATCAATGTGATATGTGCTCTTCTAGACTTGATTCTAGAGAACAATGTTTTTTTGTTTCAAAGAGAGTTCTTTCTTCAAAAAGTGGGAGTTGCTATGGGCACGGCATGTGCCAATACATATGCCAATATTGTTCTGGCTCAATGGGAGAAAGAAATGGTGTATACCTCTGACATGTATAAGCAGCACATTATGTTTTATAAACATTTCGTGGATGATATATTTTTTGCTTGGCATGGTAATGAGACACAATTGAACACATTTGTTAGGTTTCTTGATAACACCACTGGATACCTTACTTTCTCCCTTAGTTACTCCAAAGAGGAAATTAACTTTCTAGATGTAAATGTTAACAAAAATATGTTTGGCAACATCTCGACAAGGATACATAGGAAGGACTGTAGGAAGAACAACATTATTAATCGTTCCAGTATGCATCCTAGGCACATTGCTAAGAATATAGTCAAGAACCAAGTCTTATGTTGCAAGAGACTGCATACAGACAGGGAAGAATTAACAGATGCTATGAGTCTGTTGTTTGTTGAGAGAGGATACAAGAGGGTTGATAATGATAGAGTGATAGTTGAAGTAGACTTACATGAAAGTCACAAAACCAAACCTTACTACTCAGATGAACACTTAATGAATGTACCCCCAGGTAAGCAAGTCTCCTCATTACCTGTCAATAGGTTATGTCTTACTTTTTCTAATGATGTCTACAAGACATTTGACATTAAAAAGAACTGGTCCATTCTTCTTACTGACGCTGAGATTAGCCGGGTTGTTGGTTCTACACCCAGTTTTAGTTTTAAAAATAGCAAGAATTTGAAAAAGAAACTCTGCTACAAACAGAACAAAACATGTGACAGGTTTGTCTCACAACGTAGAGGGACTTTCCCATGTAGGAACTGCAGAATATGCAATAACATTTGGTCCACCTGCCTGATTTTACACCCTTTGCATCAGAAACCTATAGAGTTTCTATTCTATACAGATTGTTCTACTAAAAACATTGTGTATTTTGCTAAGTGCAATCTTTGTAGTGCATTCTATCAGGGGTGTATCTAGGATTTTCAAATTTGTACTCACAGCTCTCAAACTGCTACCGCCCCCTCCCTAGCCAAGCTACGGCCATTCTCATAATTCACGGTTCACTCTTTTAGTGTCAATGAAGAGGCATTCGTTAGGTGGCAACTGCATATACCTACTGGACTCGCCATGTAGGTGGCACTGCATATACCTACCAGACTCCCCATATAGGTGGCACTGCATATACCTACTGGACTCCCCATATAGGTGGCACTGCATATACTTACCAGACTCCCCATATAGATGGCACTGCATATACCTACCAGACACATAGGTTCATAGGTTCATAGGTTTATAGGTAGGTGCTAGGCTATCGGCCCAAGGGCGTACGTAAGCGTAGCCAGCAATGTTCCCTGGCTTACATCATCCAAGAAAGTTATTTTCCTGTGCCACTGTCAAGCAGAGACACAGAAGTGATCCCAGGGGTGTATTTCCTATTTCCCATCCACTCATCAAGATTTTTCTTGAAGAGTACTAATGAAGAACTTTGCTTGACATAGATGGGTAGCCTGTTCCAGAGTATGGGAAGTCTCTGGGACAGGAATCTATCCCTCCAGCATGTCCTGTTTATTGTGGTGACAAGGTTTAGTTCCCTAGATCATGTAGCTTGGAGGGATTGGGATTTCTTTAGGTGTAGCATGTCCAACAACTCTGGGTTTGACATAGCTTTATATGTTAGGCAGAGATCACCTCAGAGTAGGCGATATGCTACATAGTAAAGCTGGAGTTTTTTGAGATGGTCAGTGTAGGGCATTTGTTTGAGGCCAGTAATTCTCTTTGTGAGGTACTTCAGTGGCCTTTCCAGCTGCTGCAGATGTCTTGTGAGGTACATTCCAAAAGGGGCGTTGTACTCCCTATATAGGTAGCACTGCATATACCTACAAGACTCCCCGTATAGGTGGTACTGCATATACCTACTGGATTTCCCATATAAGTGACACTGCATATACCTACCAGACTCCCCATATAGGTGGCACTGTATATACCTACCAGACTCCCCATATAGGTGGCACTGCATATGCCTACCAGACTCCTCATATAGGTGAAGACTTTATGTACTAAAATACTATTCAGCTATACGTGTTCCTGTACCACAAAGAAATACTATGAATGAAGCTTCTAGGGTGACATAATAATAAATATATTTATAGCAATGTTATTTGTGGAAGAAAAACAGCTGCACCCAGGACTTAATCATGCAGACTCTTAACTTGGCTAGATAAAGAATTGCAACCACAAACCATTAACTAAATTAAACAAAATAGCAATGTATACACAAATGAAAGTGTTGGCTCTTCAAGAAAAGTCAAGAGCAGTTTTTGATTAAACAATATCCCAGAACCTGTTTAGCAAGAGAAAATAAAATAGAACATTATTATAGTAGAAATTCATAAGAGTACTAAAATGTATCTAAATGCTGTACACTCTCTCAGCTCTCTTATCTCTTGAGTTTTCTAAACTATAAGAGACGGTATAGTAACAACTGTTGTATGTGACTACAAAGTTAATGTCAGTTTCTTGGTCATACAATTTCACAGGAAAAGTTAAATTGTCCTTGATAGCAATAGTAAAGTGAAACTATGACTGCAATCAAGAACTCACACACCATATTTAAGATGCTACGTTTGTAGTTTATTACATATATGTAATTATTACACAAAGTCACATTTAATGACTAATGTTTCCCAGTTCCATAATCCCATGAAAATATCCATATCAGAAAAACATTTTAAATGTTACCAAGAGCTGTTTGGATGGTGAAACACATGCCTGATACATTTATTTCAAACTGCAGTCTAGTGTATTATGCAGAACAGAGAAGCACACAGACCTGATCATTTACACTCGTGCCGTCTTATTGACTCTAGCAGATTTCAAACACAACATTGTGACACTGAGAATGTGGACACATCTGACAGTACTCAAACACAGTAACCAAATGGCATGAAGCAATAACCCTGGGACCCCATACTGCTGCAGCATTTCTCACAAAACATCCCTGGGTACATGACATAGCTTTTAACCTCTTAGCACAAAAAATCTGGACAAAGCCAAAAATAAGGGGGACACCCCCCCCCCCAAAATAGGGATATATTTTAAATATTGTTCTTATAAACTTAGAGAGTTGCTAGAATAAAAGGTCTTGTGTTACTATGCATTTTCTGAAGGATATTAAATCTGAAACTCAAATATTTGTCATTATTTGATTAATTAATTCCTCACTGCTTCACCACAAAAATCCAGAAAATCACATATTTTATGAGGAACAGACCATAATTATGAGGCAAAACTCTGGAGATGTGAGAGGTAGGGCATATGGTCTCACCCATTCTGCAAGTCCACAAAACACTTGTAGGTAGTGTAGATGATTATTCCAATATCTGTTCAAGGAAAGATGTCTGAACTAGGGGCATGAATATTTTGCAGAAAGTTTTGCAGACTGTCTTCAACTGCAAAAATACTTTTTTAGTCAATGGCTATTATATAACTATTACAGCTCAGATGCAGTATATTGCACTATTTTATGTTTCAGTAAAAAAGTATCATTAAAGTTGATTTAGGAGTTTATATTTACTGCTGATACTGGCATTCCAGCTGCTTGGTATTAAATCATCTGTAGATTTACAGAACTTAATTATTTCTATCTCAATGTATATTAAACCATACATTAGTAATTTAATTAATTAAATGACTATTACTATTTGTTAGGTATATAGAATGACATGGTGATTAATTGCTATATCAGAACAATGAAGCTTCTATCTTCCTACATTCCTAGCTTAATAAAACAAGACAATTTTGTTATGTAATCACGTAATTTATAGTTAGTATGTGCGACAAATTCATATATTAAATATCTCATCATTCATCCTATAAAACTGCTGTCATTAATGCAAAACTTAATACATTCAGGCCAACTTGGCTGTTGGTAGATCAAAGAAAGAAACATAAATAAATAAATAAGCAGCTTAATAAATAAATACAGACATTACTTACAAACAAATAAAACAAAAAAGAAAAGAACTTGTGTATACATAAGACATATAAAGACAGACACACACACACACACACACACACACACACACACACACACACCCTCTTACCTGATAATCTGTTCGCGATCACCACAACGATAATCCATTTGCGATTGCCTTCCACTCATTACAACTTCACATTTCCCGCTCGCAGCGATAATCCATTTGTGATTGTATTCCACTCACGCACTACTGCACATTTCCCGCTCGCGGCCAGCCGGACATGACGTAAGCTCAATTCCGACTGGCTGGTATGTTCCTTAAAGGAGCCAACGCTGTTTAAAAAAGAAAAAATATGTACTTTTTTTTTTAAAAAAAAGCTACCCCCTCTTCTAAAGAAGTTGAACTGAAATCAGTACAGTGCGTATGCCTCCCGACATCCCTGCATTCTATATTGGTAAAGCCAATAGAACTATGAAAGAAAGGGTGATGGAACATATTAATGACGTTAGGAACAGCAAACTTACTAATGCATTAGCTAAGCATGTCTTAGATCAGCACTATTTTAAATTCTTGGTCTTGCAAAAAATGAATGTGAGCCTTAGAGAAGGTGACATTAACAATGAAACTGAATATGCTGAACTAAGGTGGATAGTGGACTTTAAGGCATACTTATCATCTGGTCTTAACAGTACTGCATCTTTAAAACCTCTCTTGAAAATAAGAGGGTTGTGTCACTGATTTTTAAAGAATTTTTATTGGTTAATGGTTTTATTTAAACCTTGTGTGCTAATTTATTTCTGTATTAAGGTCTGAAGAAGAGGATTGCCTCAAAAGCGCTTACCTAAATCTGTGTTTTATAATAAATTTCAAATATTTTAATTTCCAGCCTACAAGTCTCTTTTCTACATTTATACATATATTTTGGGATCTTGGCTCCACCATCTCTCTATTCTTTACATCTATGTTTTGCAATCAAGTCAGCTATCATTTGCTCAAGTTTGTGTTCAGAGTCTGCCTATTATGCCATATCATCTGTATACATCAGCTTTGTTGATCTGCCCCCCCCGACCTGTTTACTAAGAATGAATAGTAGTGGGCTCAGAAGTGAACTCCAGTGCATACTCACTCTCACCGGGAGGCCCTCTTGAGTCAGAATACTGTTTGTGTTTGTGTCAGTGTGTCCTTTCACATAGCCTTCAACAATTCTACCAATTCTACCAGTGTGTCTGCAACTTTAAGCCATCATAGGACTGTCCAAATCATCTTTCTTGGGACCTTGTTATATGCTTTCTCCAAGTATAGGAATGTCCAATTGGACACTTTCCTCATCTCTAGTTGTCTTGTTCCTTCTCCATTAGCTGTCTTACTGCAAGTATTGGGTCAGCAGTGCTGAATCCAAACTGCTCATCTCCAGAAGGCCCCCAGTTCTCCAGGGTAGGGCAGTCTGACCATGGGTAGACCATAGCTTGCGGGGGCTCACCACAAACCTTCACCTCTGGATCCATCTGCCCTGTGAGTTGAGCATCATACAACCTGCTTCCTGCTGCTCCTGCCACGCCAAAAGCACATAAGGCCTAGTTCCCTTGCATCTTACAAAGGTACTTTGAGGAAGATGAATTTTTTTGCAGTAACAGAGACCTGGTTTAAGGCTCCAGAGAGCACCCCTGCAATACCAGGCTACAATTCATACCCACATCTTTCGGCCATCTAACCTGGACAGAAACACCAGAAACAGAGGCGTGCCCATATTCACCAAGGATACCCACACCAACAGGCTAATTGCCCAACATAATGCATCCGAAATTCTCCAGGTGCAACTAACAGTGGGCAAGACTGCAATCCAAATTGTGGCTTGCTACTGATCCTCCGCTATGCCCCAAGACTCCCACTCCACTTGTCTTAACATACTGGAAAATATCAAGGTACAACTCAACACTCTTATACTGAGAGACGTCAACTACCCCGCCATTTACTGGGAAAACTACTCATGTCCCAACACATTGGCACAGCGTTTTTTGGAATTCATACATTCCAATGCCTTGGACCAACTGATTCAGACCCCCACCAGGGGCAGCAATATCCTAGACTTGGTCATTACCAACATGGGTGATTGGTGCTCCACACCTGAAGTCAGCCCCTCGGTCAGATCTGACCATAAGCTAATCACCCTAGACATCCACATCCCATCCCCACCTCCTACTAAGGAAACCACGTAAAAAACTTCTCAAAAGCCAACTTCATGCTTCTTAAGACAGAAGTGGCTAACTTCACCACACCCATGCAGACGGACAGTAGCAGTAGGACTGCTGAATCCTACATCAATGTACTGTATGAACAGATACACGAGTGCATGGACCATGCCATCCCAAATAGAACCAAGATGGTATCCTCAAAAAAAAAAAAGAAGTCAAGCTGGTGGTCCCTGCCATTAACAAGCTCTACAACAGAAGGAAGAAACTATTACAAAAAAGAGTAAAGTAAGAAGCTGCGATCCCTCATAAAATCCTCCAAAGCTAGTTACAAAAACAGCGCAGTGGTGCAGCAGTAAATGCTGTCGCCTCACAGCAAGAGGTTCTCCGGTTCGATTCTCGGCTGGGGTGCCTTCTGTGTGGAGTTTGCATGTTCTCCCTGTGTTCGCGTGGGTTTCCTCCGGGTACTCCGGTTTCCTCCCACATTCTAAAAACATGCTTCTGGAGCATTTCTCGCCGGGCCTCCACTGAAAACAGGATCTGTGGAACCTAGTCGGACTTTCCCGGTCAACAAATGTTAAATAAATAAATAAAAAATAAAATCACCACAGATTCTAAAAATAATCACAAGGCATTCTATATCTATGTCAAGAATCTTAATGGCAACACTCAGATCTGCTCAGAGCTACAGCACAATGGTACTAAACATACAGAACCAGCTGATATCACTAACATCCTGGCAGATAGGTTCAGTGCAAATTTCTCCCCCCTCTCACCCCCGAAAGGGCCCATCTCTATACCGGATGAATGCCAAGTCCCTGCAATCATGTCCACACAGGTGAAAAATGCACTTGTCAAAGCCAGAAATAGAGCATCCATGGGACCTGACAATGTCCCAGGCTGTGTTCTGCATGAACTACAAAATGAACTGGCACCCCACCTAAGTACCATGTTCAATCATAGCCTCACTACAGGTTTTGTGCCTACTAAATTCATAGATTTGTACTAAGCTAACTGCCCTTGAGAGCTATTTAATGCCTAGCCAAGTATCCCTTGTGAGACTCTAACTCTGCACCTTGTGTTTGTAAGGTAAACACCTTAACCATTAGGGCACCCTCCCAACCTTGGCACACAGCAACAGTGATCCCACTCTACAGAGGGGATACAGCATGGGTACCAGGAACTACCGACCCATCAGCCTGATGAGTCTGATCTGCAAGGCCATGGAATGTATCATCATGGAATTTATAAACAAAGACATAGGTAACCTGCAAACTTTGGACCCCACCCAGTTTGGGTTTGTGAAAGGTAGATCATGTCTCCTAAACATGATTGACTTCTTTGAAGCAGTCACCAAAGCCATGGATGAGGGTAAGGCAGTTCACACAGCCTACCTAGATCTCGCCAAGGCTTTCAACACCATCCCCCACACTGGTATTATTGATAAACTCACGAAACTGGACATAAACCCCTATGTCACGCAGTTGGTGGCCAACTGGCTCACCAACAGAACCCTCACCATGGAAGTAGCCAATTCCAAATCTGTCTCCAGACCGGTGACAAGTGGTGCACCACAGGGTTCAGTCCTCGATCCCCTCCTGTTCGGCATCTACTTCTCGGAAGTCCAAGCCAACACAAGAGGGCTCATGGCTAACAAAGTTTGCAGATGACTGCAAACTGGGGGCCATTATTGAATCCCCTAAGGATGTGGACATTCTACAAAGGGTCTCGATGAGACAGATGCCTGGTGTCACAACCACGGCCTTAAGCTCAACACCAAAAAATGCATAGTTATCCCCTTTGGGAAAACCCCTGCGCCAATGAACTACCACATAGGCAGTAGCCCACTCAACACCAAAAATGGATACGAGACCTAGGGACACAGGTAGACAGCAGTCTCTCCTTTGACAACCACATAGCTACAGTGGTCAGGAAGTCCTTCTATGTGGCACACCTCATCACAAATAGTTTCTCATCCAGAAAAAAAAACGTCATTGTCCCCCTTACTCAGCCCTCATTAGACCTATTATAGAGTACAATGCCCCATTTGGGATGCACCTCACAAGGCACTTTCAGCAACTGGAAAGACCGCAGAAATACCTCACAAAGAGGATCACAGGCCTTAAACAGATGCCCTATGCAGACCACCTTAAGAAGCTCCAGCTCTACTCTGTCGCATATCGCCTTCTCAGCGGCAATCTCTGCCTAACATACAAAGCCACGTCAAACCCAGAGCTGTTGTACATGCTATACTTAGAAAAATCCCAAATCTCTGAGGGTCACATACTCCAGAGCCTTAACCTTGTCACCACAATAAACAGAACTTGCTAGAGGGATAGGTTCCTGTCCCAGAGACTTCCCATACTCTGGAACAAGCTGCCCATTCATAGGTTCATAGGTTCATAGGTAGGTACTTGGCTATCAGTCCAAGGGCCTACGGAAGCCTAGCCAACAAGGTTTCCTGGCTTACGCCACCCAGGAAAGTTATTTTCCTGTGCCACCATCAAGCAGAGACACAGAAGTGATGCCTGGGGTGTATTTCCTATTTCCCATCCACTCATCAAGAATTTTGTTGAAGAGTGCTAATGAAGAACTTTGCTTGACATAGATGGGTAGCCTGTTCCAGAGTATGGGAAGTCTCTGGGACAGGAATCTATCCCTCCAGCATGTCTGTTTATTGTGGTGACAAGGTTTAGGTCCCTAGAGCATGTAGCTCAGAGGGATTGGGATTTCTTTAGGTGTAGCATGTCCAACAGCTCTGGGTTTGACATAGCTTTATATGTTAGGCAGAGATCACCTCGAAGTAGGCGATATGCTATGGAGTAAAGCTGGAGTTTTTTGAGACGGTCAGTGTAGAGCATTTGTTTGAGGCCAGTAATCCTTTTTGTGAGGTACTTCTGTGGCCTTTCCAGCTACTGCAGATGTCTTGTGAGGTACATTCCAAAAGGGGCGTTGTACTCTATAATGGGTCTAATGAATGTCGAGTAGAGGGTAACAATGACCTTTTTTTCCTAGATGAGAAAACTTTTATGATGAGGTGTGCCACATAGAAGGACTTCCTGACTACTGTGGCGATGTGACTATCAAAAGAGAGACTACTGTCCACCTGGGTCCCAAGGTCTCTTATCACACATTCGGTGTTAAGTAGATTGCTGCCTATGTGGTAGTTCATGGGTGCAGAGTTTTTACCAAAGGGGATGGCACTGCTCTATTTGGCATTGAGCTTGAGGCCATGGCTCTGACACCAGGCATCTGTCTCAGCTAGGCCCTTCTATAGGATGCCCACATCATTTGGGGACTTGACTATGGCTCCTAGTTTACAGTCATCTGCGAACTTCATTAGCCAGAGGCCTTCTGTGTTAGCCTGTACTTCGAGAAGTAGATACCAAACAGGAGAGGTCCCAGGACTGAACCCTGTGGTACTCCACTTGTCACTGGTTTGAGGTCAGATTTGGAGTCTGCAACCTTTACAGTGTGGGTTCTGTCAGTAAGACAGTTGGCAACCCATCTTGTGACATAGGGATTTATACCTAGTTTAGTGAGTTTAGCTATAATTCCAGAATGGGGGATGGTGTCGAAAGCCTTGGCGAGGTCAAGATAGGCTGTGTAAACCACCTTACTCTCATCTATGGCTTTGGTGACTGCCTCAAAGAAGTCAATCAGGTTCAGGGTGCATGATCTGCCTTTCACAAACCCGAACTGGGTGGAATCCAGAGTTTGGAGGTTACCAATGTCTTTGTTTGAGTTCCATGATGATACGTTCCATGGCCTTGCAGACCAGGCTCGTCAGGCTAATAGGGCGATAGTTCATGGGATCAGTGGTGGCTCCCCCTTTGTGGAGTGGGATAACTGTTGCTATGCACCATTCAGTGGGCACAAAGCCTGATGCAAGGCTATTATTGAATATGGTGCTTAGGTGGGGAGCCAGTTTGTTCTGATGTTCGTGTAAAATGCAGCCTGAGATGTTGTCCAGTCCCATGGATGCTGTGTTTTTGGCTTTAGAGAGTGCAGCTTTTACCTGCATAGTTGTGATTACAGGGCGTCTGCATGCTTCCTGTATAGATATAGGCCCTTTAGGGGGTGGAGGAGTAAAGTTAGCACTGAACCTATCTGCCAGGATGCTGGCAATATCAGTTGGTTCTGTAATTTCCGTGCCGTTGTGCTGTAGCTCAGAGCAGATCTGGGTGTTGCCATCGAGATTCTTGACATAGCTATAGAATGCTTTGTGGTTGTCCTTAGAATTAGTGGTGATTTTGTTTTCATAGCTAGCTTTGGTGGATCTTATAAGGGATCTCAGCTTTTTACTGAGGCTGAGCAGGGAGCTCCTCCACTCATGGGATTTTACTCTCTTTTGCAACAGTTTCTTCCTTCTGTTGTACAGTTTGTTTATGGCAGGGGACCACCAGATTGGCTTCCTTTTTTGGAGGATAGCATCTTGGTTCTGTTTGGGATAGCATGATCCATGCACTCGTGTAAGTGCTTATAGAGTGCATTTGTGCAGGATTCAGCAGTTGTAACTGTATTGTCCATCTGCATGGGTGTTATGAAGTTCACCACTTCTGTCTTAAAAAGCATGAAGTTGGCTTTGGAGAAATTTTTTACCATGGTTTCCTTAATGGGGGGTGAGGGCAGGATGTGGATATCAAGGGTGATTAGCTTATGGTCGGATCTGCCCAACGAGGAGTTGACTTCAGGTGTGGAACACCGGTCACTCATGTTGGTAATGACTAGGTCTAGGATATTGTTGCCCCTGGTGGTGGTGCGGATAAGTTGATCCAGGGCACTGGAGTTTATGAATTCCAGAAAAAGTTGAGCTAAGGTGTTGGTACATGAGTAGTTTTCCCAGTTAATGGTGGGGTAGTTGAAGTCGCCCATTATTAGGGTGTTTGTTGAACCCTAATATTTTCCAGTATATCAAGAAAAGAGGAGTGGGAATCCTGCGGCATGGTGGTGATCTGTAGCAAGCTACAATCTGGATTGCAGTTTTGCCCAAAGTTAGTTGCACTTGGATAACCTCGGATGCATTATGCTGAGCAACTAGCCTGGAGGTGTGGATATCCTTAATGAATATGGACACACCTCCGCCTTTGGTGTTTCGGTCCAGGTTACATGGCCGAAAAGTGTGATATGAGTTATAGCCTGGTAGTGCAGGGGTATTCTCTGGAGCCTTGAACCAGGTGTCAGTCACTGCACAGATATCTATGTTCTCCATTTTAAGCAGTGCCTCGAGTGAGTGCATTTTAAGATTTAGACTTTTAGCATTGAGTAGCATTACTCTCAGTTTTTGCTTGCCTGTTCCTATTATGGTGGTGAATTTGTCATTTGAACCTTGTCTAAAAAAAGCACTATAGGGGCGGCAAGAGCCTTAGCCAGTATCCAGAATCCCAGGGGTGACAGGTGCAGGCCATCTCTGGCAAAGCATCGTGGTCTGTCGACCATGTCATCCCAAGCAGACAGATACTGGATCCCCTTAGAATGACACCAGAAGCTTAGCCAATTGTTGAAATCAATCATTTTGTCCTTGTACTGCGGTATCATTCTTGGTGATGGCAAAATGTTACTCAGGGCTAGGGTCATACCTGCCTGGGCTACAAGATCAGAGATCTTCCATGTCTCTTTTCATGTAGTCCAGGGAGGTACATCTCAAGTTATTCACACCAACATGGACAATGACAGAGTCATATTTGTACTTGTTGTGGAGTGACCTGAGTGCGTGGGTTATGTGGTGGATCCTGGTACCCGACAGGCAGCTGACAGTAACCTTCTCCTTGTTTAGCCTGGTGAGTGGGACATCAGTGTGCCTGACTATAGACTCACCTATGACTAGTGTGTTGGGTGCATTGTTTTGCCTTATTGGCTGTGGTTGAGTGGCACACTGAGTCTGTGGGCTATGTGTCATTTGGGTTGTGTTGGGGGATGGAGGTTGCTTGTGTTTCTGCTTTGGAGGTCTCTGTTGCTTAGACAGATTATTATTGAGAGCCTCCGTGAATGTTTTTGTGTTACTATGTGTGGATTTTGGTGGTGTAGATTTAGTGAGACTATGTGATGAGTGTGTTGTGGTGCAAATGTTTACCTTCTCCTCTTGACTGTCAAGTTCAGTCTTGGTTGGAGAGAGCTTTACCTCCAATTTGGCTAGATAAGTGCATCTCTCACAAGTTGTAGTGTTGGATGGTAGGAGGAGAGGGTTGTGGGTGGCTAGTGCTATAGGACTGCAGGACTGCAGCCCACCCACCTGTAAAAAGAAACATCCCCCACTGTACAAAATGAAAATAAAACAATAAAAAAAAAAATTCCTGTCTCGGAACTCGTGTATGCGTGCTGAGTTCCTGACTGCTGCATTAGGCAGTCCAGAACTCCACGCATGCATACTGAGTTCCTGAAGACTAGACTGCTCAGTTAGGCAGTCCGGATAGGGAAGGAAAGAAACTCCTCCCTGCCAGCATAGAGGTCTGTGCGGTGACGATCACACAGACCGGAAGCATACCGGACTGCATCGCCCGCAGGCTGGAGGCTCCAGCCTACTCACATCTCGTGGGGAAACCCAGAAACAGCCTGCGTGGGCTGTGGACTTAGCTTACAGAGGTGATCGGGCTACAGGGGACTGTGGACTTAGCTTGCAGAGGTGATCAGGCTACAGAGGACTTAAGGCAGTCTGCTACAGGTGCAGGCTGTGGACTCAGAGTTATGGAGGTGATCGGGCTGCTACGGAAAGAAGGTAGGGTGTGAGTGTTGCAGAGGACAGTTTATGGTGGTGTGTGTCTTACAGAGTTATGGAGGTGATCGGGCTATGGCGTGTTTGCGTGTAATGCCCCAGGTGCTATATGATGGTGGGTAGAGAATATGGCTTGAACCCTGTACCTTGGGCCCAACTGGCAAAAGCCTGAATTCCCTACCCACCACCATTTGTAAAATGTTTGCAGATTTTTGCCTCATATTTTTTCTGTTCTGTTCCTCATAAAATCTATGGTTTCTGGATTTTTGTTACTTAATACAGCCAGTAGTGCAGTGGTAGCATTGTTGTCTGACAGCTCCAGGTTGTCTGGTTGGATTCTTGACTGAGGTGCCTTCTGTGTGGAGTCTGCATGTCCACCCTGTGTTTGTGTGGGTTTGCTCTGGTGTCCTCAATGGATATTTGTCCCTATTTTTTGGACTGTATTCCCCCATTATCGGCTTCGTCCAGGTTTTTTGTGCCAAGGTTGAGAGCTATGATGATAACTGAATTCACTGAATATGTTTGGGGGCTGTATTCCCCCATTATTGGCTTTGTTCAGATGTTTTGTGCTAAGATAAATCCAACAAACTCCAAAAACGAAAAAACGAAAACCAAACTGTTTAAAAGGCGAAAGGAACACTATAAGAGCCGGCAAATAAACAAACAAAAAATGTTTACTGTAAGCGCTTTCGGTAAGGACATTGCCTCACCTTCCTCAGACTAAAAGTGAATAAACCAATTAGCATCACTTTTATATACAAATTAAGCATATCAATCCATTACCATAAATCAGTTAATTATTAAAACTATTGGCCAAACAGTAAACACACCTCTACCTTATAAGGAATTGCAAGTTGTACTTACCTCCTAAGAAACATAACAAACCATTAAACATCATGGTTTAAAGTATTGTTAAAAATATTATTAAAAATACACATTGAAATACAGCCAATGTGCATTCTCCCCCCAAGAGAGAATGCACTATCTAAAATGTCACAAAATTCGATGAGCAGTAGTCTAATATACCTGAGTTTGCAAACTGAAAGTGTATCAAAATATGTAATAATTTTTTATCCAAAATATAAAATAATTAAACAATGTGGTTTTGTTTGTTTATTTGCCGGCTCTTATAGTGTTCCTTTCGCCTTTTAAACAGTTTGGTTTTGTGCTAAGATATTGACGGCTATGGTGAGAACTGAATTCATTAAATGGTAGCCATTTAATTTTCAGTCTTCCTTTCGTTCATTAAACAGATGATTTGATGTAGTGGTATGTTGCTTTGACTATTTTCAACAGGGTCCTGGGTTCAATACTTGGCAGTGAAATGTATGGTGGTAACACAGCATTTTATTTTAACAACTTTCCAATATTATACAAGCAATGTTTAAAATGTGTCCCTGTTTTTTGGTCTTTTGCCCCCCCCCCCCCAAATTTCAGATTTTTCCAGATTTCTTGTGCTGCAAAGTTCAGAGATGCAGCTGAATGTCAAGCAGATTTTACAGGAAGCTGAGAGCTGCAGGGGAACAAAAGTTTAGCACTGCTTATGCACAGTCTGCTTGTATTGTTAATAGCACAACAGGTAGTATACTTGCTTTTGATGCAGAAGGCTGTGGTTTCTACTCCCACAGTAAATAGATGCATTGATGCTGTACTATATTGTAAAGAGGGTGGATGCTGCAGTCCTTTTGGTGAAGATACCTAGCAACTATGAACCTATCAGTTTGCCATCCATTCCCTATTGCAATATTACTAGCGTATCGTTTTTTTAATGCAACTTAGGCAATTTATTCCTCAAGGGCAACAGGCACTTTATTTGTAGATGAAACAATGAGATATAAAGTTGTTTGCTAGCAACAACCTCTTCATTAGTTACAGATTTCTTTAATGTGGAATTATTTAGATGACTTTTACTTCTTCAGAGATTGTGCATATTTACTGATACTGTTGGACTGTAGAAGTCTGAGTAGACTTTTATGGTAGAAATGTTCTGAATTGGGCAGTTTTGTCATTATTGGTGCATGCATTTTGTTTCATTGTTTACTGGAAAAATGTTCTGAATTGGGCAATTTTGTCATTGGTGCATGCATTTTGCTTCATTGTTTACTGGAAAAAATGTTCAAAACAAATTTCAAACACCCTCTAACAACTGTACTATATTGTACAAGATATATAGTTTAATACAATCAGGAAGGTGTATCAAAGACCACATGTATGTTTCGTGTCCAAGGGGCCCATGATTTGAAAACAGCCCAAAGTTAATCTTTATCTGCCACTGGCAAAATGTATTTTCTTTGAATGTGGGTTTCAATGCTGTTTCAATGAATGTGAGTTTCAAGGGCAGAGAAGTTTTAATGCTAAGTCTGTTTTCATTGTGAGATTGCATTGCTTTATTTAGCAGATGTCTTTGAGTTTATGCCGTAAAATGCAAAATAAAACTTTCAAATGAAGTCCAAATCATCGTAGAAGTAAAGCAGTATGCACATTAGTGTTTATGGTAAATGGGGTGAAATAGCCAAGTAATGGTTCTTTGGAATGGCTGCAGGGGGGAAGCTCCATTCGACCACGATTTTGTGAGGGGGAAGGGCGGCAAACTCAGACAGCCCCGGCTAAACTATACCTCTCAACTGTCCAGATTTTCACAGAATGAATAGATTTTTGCTTCTTATTTTTGGACGATGCATTTAAGGTGGAGGTGGGATTACATCAAGGATCAGCTCTGAGCCCTTTCTTATTTGCAATGGTGACGGACAGGTTGACAGAGGAGATCAGACAGGAGTCCCCATGGACTATGATGTTTGCAGATGACATTGTGATCTGTAGTGAGAGTAGGGAACAGGTGGAGAAGACCCTGGAGTGGTGGAGATATGCTCTAGAGAGAAGAGGAATGAAGGTCAGCAGGACTAGGACAGAATATATGTGTGTGAATGAGAGGGAGGATAGAGGAATGGTGAGGATGCAGGGAGTAGAGGTGGCAAAGGTGGATGAGTTTAAATACTTGGGATCAACAGTTCAGAGTAACGGTGAGTGTGGAAGAGAGGTGAAGAAGAGAGTACAGGCAGGATGGAGTGGGTGGAGAAGAGTGTCAGGAGTGATTTGTGACAGACAAGTACCAGTAAGAGTGAATGGGAAGGTCTACAAGAGGGTAGTGAGACCAGCTATGTTATATGGGTTGGAGACAGTGGCATTGACAAAAAGGCAGGAGTCAGAGCTTGACTTGGCAGAGTTGAAGATGTTAAGATTTGCACTGGGTGTGACAAGGATGGACAGGATTAGAAATAAGTATATTAGATGGTCAGCCCAGGTTGGAAGGTTTGGAGACAAAGCCAGAGAGGCAAGATTACGTTGGTTTGGACATGTGCTGAGGAGGGATGCAGAGTATATTGGGAAAAAGATGCTAAGGATGAAGCTGCCAGGTAACAGGAAAAGAGGAAGGCCTAAGATAAGGTTTATGGATATGGTAAGAGAGGACATGCAGGTGGTTGGTGTGACAGAGCAAGATGCAGAGGACAGGAAGAAATGGAAACAGTTGATTTGCTGTGGTGACCCCTAATGGGAGCAGCCGAAAGAAGAAGAAGAAGATTTTTGGTTTGTTCCTCATAAAATGTGTGGTTTTCTGGCAAATAATTTAGGAATTAAGTCACTAAATAATGACAGACACTGAGTTTCAGACTTCATAACCTTCAGAAAAATGCATACTAAAGCAAGACCTGTTATTCTATCAATTGCCTCAGTTTATACAACAATTTATAGTACTGTTTATATGTTCCACCAGTATATTTGGCCTTGTCCAGATTTCCTGCATTAACAGGTTGAGAGGTACGTGCAAATAAATTACTTTATAGAATTAGGCATATCCAAATGTCTCAACTGTCCCCGATTTTGGCTCAAAATGTTGCTCTTCCCCTAATAATCCGGCCGCAAAATGGCAGTTTTGGAAGAAAATGTGGAGGGCTTACAATTAAGAAATAACTGTAATAATCAGAGTTATAGATTACTTTTATTTCAAAAATGCATGTAGATTCTTTTATTTTGTCAGCTGCTCAAGTTAGCAGTACTAATATTAAAAAAGTGTCCCTTCTTTGACAGGTTCCCAGCTGTATTGTATGGCTATTTTATATTTTTGCATCACATTTTTGGCCCATTTTTCATAAAATTGTGTTTTTTTGGCAAATTAGTGGCAAATCATTAAAGACTGAAGTTAAAAAATAATGACAGACATTTGAGTTTCAGATTTCGTACCTTTCAGAAAATTCATACTAATGCAAGACCTACTATTCTATTATCTTTCTAAGTTTATAAGAGCAATATTTAGAAATTGTCCTCATTTTTGGACCTCTGTCCCATTTCTATGTATGGCTCTGTCCATATTTCTTGTTCTGAGGTTGAGAGGTAAGACAAATGTGTCAGGGCCATCACAGTCAGCCAGAGACATTTCAAATTGTGACATACTTGTTGCACTCCACTCCCCCATTTAGTGACTCTGGATGTGTCCAAGCAAGGCAAGGAGCAGTTATGCAGTGTAAATGTGCAGAGTATCCCCCCATCCAAGGTAGACACAAGTGCTACTTTTATTCTGTCCTTGATTTTGCAGAACGTTCTGGTTTCTGTCATATTTTTATACTGTTGATTTATGCTTATTATTACTCAGAAAATGCCTCTTGCTCTGTGTTTAAGTAGGAATGCTTTAATGACAATCAGGTAAGCTTGTCTGAGATTGTAAGATGCAAGTAAGCTTTAATAAGCATACTGTTAAAGAACTGCCAACATTGAAAGCCTTTCTGTTGTTGCCATGCAGAGAATACTTACATAACTAGATAATGTATAAGCCTTGGGTATTGAAATGCATATGACAGTATTTGTAATAAAGGACAGGATTACATTATTTTAAGAAGCTCATTACATTTGTTGGAGACTTGCAGTCATCTTTGCAGGCTTTACCTGTAAACAAAACAGAATGCCAATCTATCATGTGTGGTTCATTACCTGTACAGTAATCCTTTAAGCAATGTATCTTGAGCTTGTTTCTGGTTTGCTGTTCATTTTTTACATCAATCATGTTTTCCCCATGAAACAAGTAGATAGTTGTCAGGCAGTAGGTCTTTTTGGATAAGAAACATTTTTACAAGTGGGGGTATCACACAGATTGCTACTTTCAGCATGCGACTTGGTACTTTAATAAAGCTGAATAGAAATTTATAGTTAGAACTGCAGTGCAAGGAGAAGTGGTTTGAGTTGAGTGCTGCTTGTTTTTCTTATACTTGATTTTGACTGCCATTCCAGTAATGTATTTAAAAAGTAATGTATTTTTTCATGCCTCACAACCTTTTTGTTTCCATCTAGCTGTTAAGTAAACTGTCATGCAGCCAATGCATTGAAATATTTTTTTCTTCTACACTTAATTTTGTCTTGATCGGACTCTCATAATGACGGTTTGGCACCTAGGGCAGCGTATTTAATTAACGTTACAGGTTTTTGTGGTTTTGAACATAGCTCCTCCCCTTTCTAGTTGGCCACACCCCCTCCCATTGACCCCACCCATTCACCTGTCTCCTGCAGCTCCCCTTTGATTTGAAGTCACCAGCCGCCACTCGGTTGTCTGTGTACATGAGGCAATTTCTACATTGCCTCAAGATGCCCAGATTCATCAGATAGACAGGAGAGAACACTGGGAGCTGACCCTTGGACATGCCTGAATAAAAAACTATTTTCCTCTAGATAAGTGAGGAAAGTGAATACAAGAGCTGTTTTTCTCTAAGCAAGGGAGAAAAGTAAGTACAAAAACTGTTTGCCTCTAGGTAATTAGGAAGGTTGAATGCTATAGTAATTAGTAGCTTATTTAGTGCTCACAAGTTCTGAACAAATGCTGAGCATTAATAAGCAAATTTAAGTGCTAAAACTAAGAATCTGTATCTGCACCTGCACTAGATGAGTTACAGGACAGAAACAAGTGCAAATGCAGGCTTTCAAATCAGAAAGTTGAGAGAGATGGAAAAGATTGCCCAAACGGCCAATAACTACAATTTCTGGGCCAGAACCACTCCTTATGTGGTAGACAGGTTACCTAGTGCTTACCACTCCCACTGATAAGCTAGAATGCTTCCTTCAAACACAGAAAGGCTTGGGGGGCTAAGAAGCATACATACAGTCCTGGATACAGCAAATCTGTATCTGGACTACACTAGTTACAGGAAAGGTAGGAAACAGGCTTACAGTATTTTTTTTGTTTGTTTTTTGTTTTTTTTGTTTTGTTTTGTTTTTACAGAAAAGTAGCTAGAACAGCAGTAAAAACAATTCACATGCAGTGCAAGCTAGCACACTTGAGTATGTAGCAATATTAGACCAAACACAGTTTAAAAATGCAATTAAATTAAAAAGGACTAAAAGCAAGTGCAGAAGGAGTTTATTAGGTAGAATGTGGTAAAGAGATGGTACTGGGGGAGTGCCCCAGATCAAATCTACAGTGGGGCAGGCAACTGCAAAAGCCACCAAATTTAAACTCAAGCCAGAAATAGGGAGGGTGGGTAAGAAAAACACTTTCAGCAGAGATCTGAAAAACTATAAGCAACAATTAACAGTACAAACTCTAAAACCAAAAATATATACTTAGCTCTGTATATTTCCAGATAGATTGAAAAGCAGTCTCTCAGAACACAGGTTCCAGCAATGAAATGCAGGCTGTTACAAACGGGTCTAATTTTATGCAAGTGATCCTTGAGTTAGATAACACACAAGCTGTAAAAAACAGTTATACCAGCTGAAGACACAAACAGAGCACCTCATTGGCCCTGTTTAAGAAAAATCTGGACAACTGGATGGGGAATAGGAAATTTACCCCGGGTATCACTTCTGTGGCTCTGCTCAACAGGGGCACAGGTAAATACATTTTGAGTCTATATTATAAACCCAAAAACCCTTTTGAGTGAATACTACAACAGCGACACATATAGCCCGAACCGCAAATACACCAAAACCCCTAAACCGCAAAATTTAAAATCTCAAATCATCAGTCAGCCATCCCCACTGCGAGCTACATACTATGTACCAAACATAATAAATAAACCACATACATACACTAACCAAACCCTACTTCTAACCCTACACCTTACATACATTACTATCTATGCACTTACCTTAACCCGCACCCTAACCCTAAGGACCGTAACTATCGCACACTTACCTTACAGAGCTATACCGCAGATGGGCCAACCATAACAAATCGACATTTCAACTTTCGCGGTTTTGGACATTCACCGTTCTGTCATTCGCGCAACATGTGTCGCTCTTTTCAGATTCGCTCAAATGGATCTTCGGTCTTCTAATATAGACCCATAAATCTCTCGGTGGCTAAAGCCAGGAATCTTTTTGGCTAGCCTATGAACCCACATGTACAGTCATGAAAATCTTAACTCACTTTTTCAAGTTTTTGAAGTGCTCTTTAATTCCTTCTCATGCACAGACTTGAAAATGGGGAGTCTAAAACAAGTCACCATAACATCCTTGGTAAAGTCCATCAACTGGAGCTACATGTGCTGAAGTTTTATGCAAGATCCAGTGGTGTTGACTGACCTCTCACAGCAGCCTTGTAAAGGATGCATACATAATGTGAGAGCGGTCATGTTAGAGGTTGAGGTTTCCAACAGGATTTTCTCTTCTAATGGCCCATCAAGCAAATCCCCCCATGGCATGTCAAATTGCAGTGCAAAACATCTTTTGAAATCCACCATGTGAGTTACACAGAATCACAACATCACACAGTATACAAGGCAGCTGGGTCATATGGCCATTTACACCTTGTTAGTTCCCACCTTTAGACTTTATCTCCTTTTTCAAGGAGCAATAGGCCAGTCAAACAGGGGGTGAACTTATGAATGCCCATCTAATTCTGTAATTTCTTCTTAAGGGAAGATAGTACAGCCCATTGCTTGATCTGTAGAGGAAGTTTGTTCTAGAGAAGGAGCAGTTATTGCATGAAATGTTTGTCTGTCCACACTGATTTGTTTATTTGTTAAAGCAGGTTCAGATCTCTGGTTCTAGTGTTCTCTCGACTGTCTGCTTTGTGGAGAAATAGAAAGTCTTGGACAGCTGGATCTCTAATGGCCCAGAAGGCAATACACAGATCGCCCCTAAGGAGTCTCTCAAAAATTGAATATAGAGACAAAGCCCCCAGCCTCTTTTATTAGTTCAGCTACTTTAGGCCTATAAATCTTTTTTGTTAGGAACTTTGGAGATATCTCCAACTACTTGATATCTCACATCTTCATAGAGTGGAGTGTTATCTATGCTATAAACTGGGATGAGGTTTTGTTTACAAATTGCAACAATATTACAGTTTTAGCATTTAGTTTTAACCCATTTTTGGAGCACTAGCTATTAATGTTAAGTTCATATCTTACTTTCTGCATATCAGAAGGGGATTCAAGTATAACATCCACTTTACAATCTGCAAACTTGGCTAACATTTCCCTATTTTTGTTTTTCATATGGAGATCAGAGAAGTGCATGTTGAATAGCAGAGGTCCCAGCATGAATCTCTGTAGGACCTTCACTGGTTACCTTCATGGCCTTTGAGGACACACCTGCCATCCTCATGGTGTAGGTTCTGTCCCTCACCCAATTAGCTATCCATCTAAATACATAATGTTAGTTAGTCTAGTTTGCATCTCACCCAGTCAATATAGTATATGTAATCATGCTTCCCAAATCTGTCCATTGGTCTAGACTTCCTGTCTAGGGATTGGCAGTATGTTGTGGGTGGAGTCTTCCTTAAGGCTTCTGCTAAAATCTGAGCATTAGGCTTGGATGTCTCCACCAAAACTCCCCATTATCTCAGAGGCCAGAGGATGTGGTCAGCCTTCTTGAATACAGAGAAAAATAATTCAGTGTTTTTTCAATGTATTTTGATAGTATCTTTTAAGATATCCACCAAAGGTGGCACCATGTAGTAAGATTGCTGAGTAACTGTACAGGCCTTCTGGAACCTTCTGTCCAAACAGGGTACAGGGTTTGTAGGCCATCCTTCCCCCCGTCGCATAACATCAAGATACTTGTTAGACTTGATTAGCTAAGTTGTCTGCTGGAGGCTCCAGAGGGGAATCAAAGACCCTGGACTTTGAAGGGCTTTTCCCAACCTCTTTGGTGGGATCTCAAAGGACAAGAAAGTCTGATGGTGAATGAGTTGTCCTGGGAAGGTTCCAAAAAAAAAAACATTCCAAAATCTTAGTTTTGTGGTGAATGACCCCAGGCTCAAAATAAGATGGCAATTTCTGACACAAAAAGAAGGTAGATGTTGAGGGATGAGTCCAGAAGGCAGAGAGCCAAAGGATAGACACATCTGGTAGTAACAGTGCCAACACTGGAGCTGAAACATAGAGTGTTGATGAGTACCAGGGCATATTGATAGCTTGACAAAACTCCTGAGTCAGGCACTAATGTCACCAACATTGGTATTGAATACTCAGAGGCTGAGTGGCAATGATACAAATGCAAAAATGACCACAAGAACAAGGACGCTAGTGTCAGTGCTGAAACCATTATCAGTGCTAACACACTCATGTCAGCTACATCAGCATCGCTTATACTACTGGCATTAATACAGTGCCATATGCCATTAAGACAGACCTTGTGTCATGAGTGACACAGTGGGGTTGTGGTTTGCAACCTTATGACTGATGCTGGTTGAAAAACTGAACCAATGGTGATGACACCACATTAAAATCAGGACATGCAGAAAAGGCAAGTAGGGAATCACAGCAACCCACAGAAGGTACACAGCATAGGGCACCAGACTGCATACTCTGCGGCCTAAGCATGGCCTCTGCCAGCCTATCAGATTGAATGACTGGAATGGCTGGGGGGTGGACAGATCTGAACAAACCGCCCTAGATGTGGAAAGGCAGTGGTAGGATTTGTGAGGGATGAGCCTAGGCCCAAAATAAGAACACAATTTCTAACAGAAAAAAAGCACAATAAAGAATGTGAAAACCCAGTTAAAAAGAAAGAGTAAAGAGAGTAAAGGCAGGAAGGAATCGCCATGGGTTTTTACAAACTTGTAGGTGAAAATTCAGTCTAAACTCACAAAAGCAGTCTGGAGCCATGTTTTTTTTTTACTAACCTGAAGCACCCAAAGACATTGAGAAACTTGGCACTTCAGTGCATTAGGGGATAAGGGAGGGTGTGTAACAGCTTGGAAAAGTTTTTTTCATCTATCACATGGTCATAGCATGGCTTTCCTCTTATCAGATATGGGAATAGTGATCTAGGTGATGAAGTAATTCTGCCAAGGAAGTTAGATTAAGTAAAAATCAGAGCACGTGAACACAGTGGACATGTATCACCAGTAATCCACCAAGGATTTCTACCAATTTTCTGTATCACCTATACGTAGCTTATCTGATCCCTGTACATTATCTCCCAAAATATCTATGGTATTCAAACTCTATTTTTTTCACAGAAACCAGTATTTTCACCTATATACCTCCTTCTTTTCTCATGTCACTCTCCCCTCTCTACATGCAGATGCATTGCATGTTCATGTCTAAACAATTAAATAAAGAAACGGCTTCATATTTATGAAGGGTCCATGCTACCACCTTAATTCCTCTGGATGCCCTTCCTTTTATATTACTTATAGTATCTTTGATATAATTTTGTCAGGATTGTCTGTCTTGTTTTTCCATACTTCCTCTTTCTCCTTAAAAAGGTTCCCATTCTTCATCAGGCATCATATTGTTAGGGTCTCCCTGCTCTCTAGATACCTGTAGATCATGCTGTCCAATAGCTTAAACTCCAGATTTCTGTAGCCTTGAACTACCAGCCCCCCAAGTCTAGGAGTCAAGAACCATACATGCTGTGGCAGTTATGGATTCCTTCAGATCCTTCAACTCTATTTGCATAACCTCTGCACACTAGTGAATTTCATGCCCAGGCTACCTCCCTTCCCCACTGCGGTGCACAGCTTTCTCTCATATGTGAATTCCTTACATGCTTCTGTCAGTCTTCCTTTCCATTTTTGTCCCCCCCCCCCAGATCAGTGATAAAAGACTGAAGTGTCCATTATTACACCTGCATTCCACTTTGCCTCGCTCTCTGTGTCTCTCTCAGTCCTGTGATCACCCTCTATTGTTGTGCCATAATGTCGGTAAACTAGCCAACCACCAGAGACATGTAATTTCCACATTTTAAGGCCCAAAGTTCTGCTATTTTTCCAGCCATGCACTTATTTTTGCCCTAATACATAACTCACCCTTCACTGCTCTCCTTCAGGTAGCATCATACCTCAGCCCACACTGTTATGTTATTCCTACAAAATCAGTACTGCCTTCTGTCGAATACCATATGCAAGTGTCTCAGTATTATTACTTTGATCTCATCAGTTCTCAATCCAGTATCAGCATTTCCAGTTTAATTTTTACTTTACACATCCACACGTACATTTATTAATTTGCTTTGCCTTACTTGGCATCAGTTGGACATTTTTTGTTATGTTTATTTTGTTGTCACATTGTTGACATTCTAGGATTAGTCCATAAATTTTGAGACAGTTTAACTGCAGGATGTTGTAGGAGTACATTGTTTAGTCCCAGTAGGACATAGTGAATTGTATGCAGCAAGTTCTGAGTAAATAAAATGTCTATAAACACTTTTACAAATAAATTTCCACAGCACCTTGATAATCTACAGTACCAAAAAAGAAGTCTTTGCATACAAAAGCATTCTTTACTTAACAAATGGCATCCTGTTAACTGATAACTATTCTGTGTGAGTTGCTGTAATTCATTATAACACCCTTTTCCCATACATTCTATGACCTTTAAACTTTAACAAAAGGTGTAAAATTAGTCATAGTGTTGTGCTAATACTAATTATGTTCCAGTGTCCTTTGTCTATACTCACAACATCACAAATCTCAAAATATATGCATTGCCCTCTCTGACTTCCTTTATGAGTTTGACTTTCCAACAATGCCTCACACGTTATTTTTTCAGCTTTGTCTTCTGGAATGCATTGGCTTTAGGGTCTGCATATTTTCATTTCTTACCACCATAAATGTTAGAGAATTTCTTTGCCACCAGAGATGGATGAGTTCTGTTAAGTGTACCAGTGCTTTTAAGGACTGCACAATAGACACTGGAAAGTTTGCTGATGCTGATAGCTAAAATGGCAAAAACAGGAAAATAAAAACCATACAACACTCCTGGAATCCTGCATGTGTGTGCAATTATGAATGAACTGAATCAATTGGAAATGAATAGTGTCCCTAAAAAGAGCCCTTCTGGAGTAAGCAACAAATGAACAATTTGAAAACAACTGATAAATATAGCAGGGCATTACGACAGTCCGTGCTAGCAAGAAACATTGGAAAGTGGCTAAATAGAAAACTGGGGAAAAGCCGGCAAAGAAACTAAACAAGAAAAATCAGAGAGCAGCAGTCCTTAATACAACCAAAGGGAACTCAATCAACAGATAAATAGAAAACGTATGGGGTTAGTATGAGATAACACAAATACAAACAGAGACAGAACAATGCAGTATGAACAGGAAATGGCTGCATACTAGTATCGAAAGCAATCTAAGGGAATGGGGAACCCTTCTGTTGATAAGAAAATTATAGCTGAAATACAAGTTTAAAATGATGGCTGTTTTTTTCATTTAATAAACAATATTGGAAAAATGTAAGGCCTAGAACTGGGTGATATCTGATATTAAATTTTAGTTTTAGGAAGCTGTCGCATCTATTGATGGTACAATATGGTAAAAGGAAGTAACTGCTCATCCATTAAGGAAAGTAAACAAGGACACCATGCAAAGGAACTGCACACTGTTTACAATGAGATTTGTTTATGTTTTGTTAATAAATGTTGAATTTAAAAAAAATATTCAGCTTTGTTTATAAAAACTCAGTGGAGAGCACCGCTGCTGTAGGTAAGAATATGGTGAGTACTTCTTCTGCTGGAAGAGTGGTGAAACATTATTGCCTATACTGGTAGAGTGCTGATACATTAGTAATGTTGCTGGTAAACAGCTGATTAACTAGCACCCATTAAAACGTAATTAAGATTCAATAACATATGGGCTGATTAGGCATAGTAATTAGCAGGCGCATAACAAATTCTACATTACTTATAGAAAGCAGTTTAGTAGCTGTGCTGAAATAAAGATCAGTACAGCTACTGAAAAAATGCAACTGTCACATTTTCCCCACGCTTGTATCAGATGGGTGTTTTATAATCTGCTGCTTGCCCTCAGTATTTATAATGTGTATAGCACAGACTAAGGTAATAATATATATCTGTGCACTGGGGGATTAAACTGCATACTGGCTGCAGATGGGGAAATTCTTCAATATCTGACGTATAAACTCTCTGACTCTGAACTCTGTAACCATGTCAGTAAACTCTGTTTACTGTCACACTGTTACTGAGAGGTTTGCTAGGTTATGGGTAAAGTGACTTACAGAATAATGCAACCTGTGTATTATGACCTAATGTTACCACACTTTGACATGCACATGGATGCCCGTATATTGTATTGCTTTTTTGTATACACTGCCATGGCATATGAACGTGCTGTTATGGCAGCGCATTTCTGCATCACGCTGTAGCCTGTGTACGTGTCCAAATCCAGGCTTTATATACCTGATTTCCCATATAACTTTACACTCATTACAATTTGTGTTCATTGCTGCATCCCTTAGAGTTGCCAGAAGGCTTTGCATAGTGCGGCCCTATTACAAAACATTGTGCTGCCATGTATATGTGTTTCTTTGTCTCTTACATTACTAATGGTGCTCACATATGGCTATGTTTGCTAATTCAACAGACACACATTTCATGGCCTGCCTTAGAAATGATGTGAACATTTTCTAGATATTCAAGATGACTGAAAAAGGCTGCACTGATGATATGGTGTCTGTACTTGTATAACATTCCACTGCTTTTTATGGAACTTGTTGAGAAGGTCATTTGGACAAGTGTGAATCACACTCTTCTGACAATTATAATCAGAACATCATCAAACTGAGTTTTCAGTAATCATTTTTTTCTGGAAGGTAGATCATGTCCCCTTGAAGAAGGCTCCGCCCCAAAATTATATGTCATTTTTATTTTATATATTTATTAACCAGATACATCCCACAGTTGTCCTGTTTCAGGGACAACCTAAGAACACCGTCTGGTTAAATTACTTCCTCAGAGTCATAAAGCAGGCAAACAGATGCAGAGGGAATCAAACCCTGTATCTTGGTTACACAAAGCAGTTTGTTAACAGTTCACAGCCTTAATTCTCTGCACTCACTGTTAGACTCTGAGTCTAAGGGCCATCATCATCCCCTCCACCACCACCACTGCCGCCTAGAATCTTGAGTGAATTGCATGGATCTAGTTTTTCTTTGGTGAACTTCTATAAAAATCTTACATTTTATCATGCCATTGATGGTATTCAGATACATGCATTCACCAGCTATTCCATATCCTTTCCAGATGCTAGCACTTCCAGTTCTATAAAGAAACAGGCTTGTTCCCCAACTTTGACTTAAATTCTTCTGGGAAAGTTAACTTCCACATTTGATTCACATATGATCTTATGCTGTTTACATCAGAGGAAAAAGTAACACTATTGCACCCAATCTGTCCACATTTAGTCCAATCCCCTCATTTTGTTTAGTGGGCATTTTAAAATTAATATTACCTAAAATAGACTGAAATTTAGTTGATCTGGGTAAACAACATTATTTCTTTCATTACAAATAATTTTCTAAGATATTCAGTTTCATCCTGGAATAAATTGTCCTCACTCACAAGTCTCACAAGTCTAGAAATATGGACCATTTTGGCCTTAAAAAACATCAAAATAATGCCCAAAGATACCACCTATGCAGGCCCCAAATTCTTACGTGCCAGCAGACATCCATCATACTTCCTGACAACCTTCAGAATCCTTTGGAAGCCACAGCATCAGAGTTTGCCTTAGAGCTACACAACACTTTTTTACATCTGTTTTTGTCCCCTGCTTTGCTTTGGACATCAGTATTGCCACAAAAACCCTGTAGTGTCCAGCTTGCCTTCCTGGACTGGGGCCTGTTCGGTGAGGGAACCTAAAAACAGAGACCTGTGTTCTAAAGCTTTGTGGTTATAAAGCTGATGTGGTATCATCCTATGCACTTTACTGGAATTTTCACTTACACATCAAACTCTCACTCTCTGTGGCTTTACATGCATGTCCACAAAGCAAGGACCACAGTACTGGCCAAAGGTCTATGCATGTTTCCACACCTGTGCCTTAACCAAGCTAATGCACAGAGCAGCATTTGATAGAATCATGAACATGTCAGTGCAGTGGTGCAGTGGTAGCACTGTCACCTAACAGCAAGAGGTTCTCTGTTTGATTCTCTGCTGGGGTGCCTTCTGTGTGGAGTATGCATGTCCTCCCTGCATTTGTGTGGGTTTCCTCTGGGTGCTCTGGTTTCCTCCCACATTACAAAAGACATGCCTCTGGAGTGTTTTTCCCCCAGGCCTCTGCTGAAAATTGGCTTTGTTCCAAGTTGGACTTTCCTGGTAAACAAATAATAAATAAATAAATGTCATGTTCTTCCATGTTTTGGTGTTTCCCACCTAGTCCCTACCAGTTGTCACCAGTACTTACAGACTTTAGGCATTTCCCTTCCCTAAGGACTGAAGAACTGACAATCATTTGCTTTCTAACCACCTCCTGCACTGGTTCTTCCAGGGCCACCGTCAATATTTGAATACAGAAAATAGGGCATTACTTCTCTTACGTCATGAAGAAAGCTAAGATATGAAAACCGAAATGTCTTAAATATATGATTGGTTCGAATCCCCTTCTCTCCAACACACACACACACACACACAAACACAGAGCGGCACACATGTTCACACACACACACACACACACACACACACACACACACACACACACACACACACACACACACACAAACACACACACACAATCTCTTGGAAAGCAGAACAGATGAGAACAGAACTTTTTTCCTCCAGTTCTCCTGAAAAAAGCATCTCCAAAGGCATCTTGCTAAAAAGGCGTGACACTGAGCCCTTAACACCTCTGATTCTTTCTGATCTGTCACTGGATAATGTGACACAAAGTGCCACAACTCCAGGCCATGGCTCTTTGCTGTGATGCCAAGGGCCCACTTGTCCCAGGCTGTGATACTGAACAGCTGTTGGGCCAAGTGGAATGAAGCTATTTTTGGGAAAGTCTACAGCTTAGAAGTGCCTCATATATTTGAGTAGCTTCTGTCTGTTAAAAAGTTAAGTCATGTTAAAAGGGGAATGGGGCATGCATACATTCCCCCATCCCACATACATAAACTATAGAAAGCCTTTTCCCTTCTTTGGAAGGTCTTTTGCGATTGGTTTCTCTTTATTTAATCAATGGCTAGTTGATTGGGTTCTAACTGCCCAAAACACAGCAGGTCATATTCCCTTTGCCCTGCAGGCCATGTCCTTTACTTGTAGGTACATATGGATTGCAGTTTGTGCAAGAATTCTGTGTGCTTTACTAGTGAGTTTCTACCTTTCTCACTGTTGTGTAACCAGTTATAATAACTTGGGGGCCGTTGATGCTTGTCCCCAGATGGGGATGTCTGGGGTATGCTTGCTCCATTGTTAAACATAAAAGTTATATCTTACCATGATGACAGAACTGAATGAAAAGGTCCATCCTCATTAGCAGGTGGGCTAAACAAACTGATCAATAACAACAGGTTGAGAACACACCTAACCTAAACACCTCCTGCATGTTTTAAAATAACTTGGCCTGGTATGAGGAGGTCCATACTTACCAACAACAGGACTAATGCCAGCAGGCATTAGGGCAGGTCAATGCATAAAACTTTCCCAGGCAACTATGACCCTCTCCTTTTTCCCACAATGCACCATTAGGGTTTTCCTTTTCAGTCCTCTTATATGCTGCACAACGCAAACAGAAAAGGTAGACCTTTAGAGTCAGGAGGAAAGTGAAGGAGAAGTGGGTTTGTCACTGAGGATGGACTTGCTCATCCATAGTTATTATTTACAGTTTATAGGCAAGTACTAGACTAGCTGCCCTTTTGGGCAATTTTAAGCCTAGCCAATTTCCCTCAAAAGTGAGAATCAAACCTTGTACCCCATGGGTCTATATTATAACACTGAAGTCTTAAAATTTCGAATATTATAATATCGACCCCTATTCAGCGAATGCTTGAAATTGCGAAGCTGCAGAACACCGAATATTTTCCTAAGGAAAGTATTTGGTGGGCCATTTCTGCGGCTTCACTATTTCCTCAACTGTGGTGTGAAGGTGACGGACTGGGTTAAGGTAAGTGTGCGAACGGACCGAGGTAAGGTGAGTGTGTGATAGTTAGGGACTTTAGGGATAGGGAGTGAGTAAGGTGAGTGTGCAATAGTTAGGGACCTTAGGGTTAGGGAGCAGGCAAGGTGAGTGTGTGATAGTTAGGGACCTTAGGGTTAGGGAGCGGATAAGGTGAGTGTGTGATAGTTAGGGACCTTAGGGTTAGGAAGCGGGTAAGGTAAGTGTGCGTTAGTTAGGGACCTTAGGGTTAGGGAGCGGGTAAGGTGAGTGTGCATTAGTTAGGGACCTTAGGGTTAAGCTTGGGTTAAGATATGTGGATAGCTAGTAGTGTATGTATGGCTTAGTGTAGGGTTCTGTGAAGCGTGTATATGTGGATTATGTATTTTGGTGTGCTTGTGCTGTGTGTGTGTATTCTCGGAACAGCGAATTTTTGCCCTTGGAAAAAAATCACTGTTCTGAGCATTCAAGTATATCACATTTCGAGATTCCAAGGTCGAGCCTATGGTGTTCGACATTTTGGAATTTCAATAATGTGATATAGACCCATACCCCATACCTTGCACCTCATTATGTCAACAGGTATAAGGTAGTCCATCCTCATGAATGGCAGAACAGAGTGCTAGGCTCATTGTTCTAGAGGTTTCCTTCATGGGAGTACTGTTGATCACTCTGGTACCGTATGAATACCTAAATGCAACATCCAGTTTACAGCCTCTTGCGAATCTATTGGCTGAAAACAGTCAGTGAAGACTAAGCAGGTATTATACAAACATCATCCAAAGCTGCATTGTAGAAAAAGGAATTTCTCCTTGGAACACAGGGCAGGAATGGATTATAACTTTTATAGCAAAATTTGACATAGTCTGTTAGCTATTTAGCCAAAGCCATACTGGATAATTTGCATTCAAGTTCCTTATTAAAGGATGAATCCAGAAACAATTCTAATAGATTTAGTTTTATCTACCTTGAATCTACTTTGTCTGTGTACCATCATAGAGTGAAATGGTATTGTCATGTGTTAGAGGAGGTATGAAAGAAAACTGATAGAAGGATGGGATATGTACAGATCCCCAACAGCACTTTCTGCCAAAGCAGAAATCACCAAACATACATAACCGAAAGTATTGTTCACCGAAGCAGCACTTTCAGTTATGGATGCTGGCTGTGCCGGTCGTACTACGGTGCGGTTAAGGGAGGATTCCCTTTTCCCCACTGTAGTACAACCTCGGAGTGAGAATATAAAAGTGGGGGTGGGGCTTGCCCCCCTGCATAAAAGAAGATTTTTTTTTTTTGAACGGACTTTAACGAAAACACTTTTTCTGTGAAAGCGCTTTTGTTAAAGTGCGTACTGGTATTGTGGATTTGGACTACTGAACTTTCGTTCAATAGTCCTAGATCCAGAAGGATATATTGTCTGAAATTATTGCCAGTAGCTACCTTAAACACGAGGGAAACTTTTTCTTTATAAAAGATGAGAGAAGGCAGTTACACTAATAGAGCTGCAACTCTGTAATCCTTTAAAATGATGTGGCAGCTACAAACCCTTTAATTCTGCTTTTTCATAGGTTCATAGGTGATGTGAAAATAGGTGAAGGCTGCCAGCCTAGCCAGATGGAACTCTGTAGATAATTCTGTCATTTGTAAATATTAATACAAGCCACAGGCTTGTTCTCCTAAATGGGGAAAAATATTGGTAAATGTTAAACTTAAAAAATGCAACAACAGTGCACTCTGCTGTAAGAAAGCTAAGTCAAGCATTTTATGACTGTCGTTGATCTTTAAAGTCGGCTCCGATATGTCTAGAGGGAGGCATCCTGCCTATTGTTTTAAGACCAGAGTTAATGGCTAGAATTTGCATGTATAAATGTCCTTTATTGCTCTGGTTTCTGACCCAGCGTAAAGAATGTAAATGTAGTTTCTGTTAGCCTGGGAACACCAGAGAAGTGTGAAGAATGATGTCATCTGAAGCAGCTCTGTGTTACCAATTTAAAGAGAGAGAATCAGAGAACTCGGAGCATTTTGTCTTGAGAACATTCAACTCATCAGCACTGCCTGTTTCTATATGTAAGTTATTTAGAACGGTGTTTTCTCTTACAAATAGCTAGGAAATAGGAAGATTAGACTAGTTTGTTTTTCTGTGATGTCGGAACTTTTGCTACTATATTATTTTAAGTATTTCTCTGTGATCTCTGAACTCTTGACTAGCACTGTGTAGTAAGAAGTATTGTCTTGTGTTTTTATTATTTATTATTAAATATTTTTAAACCTTCCAACTGTGGCTGTTTTATGTAGAATTAATTTAAGCTCTAGAGTACATTGCATGTATATAGTGATGCTGTACCAAGTCACTCCAAATAAGTCTTGACTGTTAGGTCACACTTACAATTTGGATAATAATATTGCACAGTAATAATTGGACACCCTTTTCAGGGCCTTTGATTAGCTGATAAATACTAGTTGGGTGGTGGCAGTGATTTCTACAGTATAGTCTGGGTAAAAGGGGCACAGCTGGAGAATGTGTACCAGCCTTCCTCAGGAGTGTCTGTGCGGTTGTATAAACTCTTATCTCAAAGTGTGTGTGTGTGTGTGTGTCAGCTACTTGGGCAGGGACACGAAGCACTGGTTGGACAGAGAGGGTGCTGGAGGTTTTAGCTTGCACAGCTGGCTGAAATCTGGACCCTATAGCTGTGCCAGTGAGGATTCTTATTGGAGACCTGGAGAGAAAGGGAGAAACCAGCCTGAGACTGACTGTGACCTCTGTGTGCTCTTAAGGGAAATTGTACTTTACTGGCTGTGTATTTATTATCCTTTCCCTATATGGATGTCCCTCACTGGTGTTAGTGGTGAGGATTGAGGCTCCTTGATTGCTGGGCCAGGTCACGTGCATCACATATTAATTGTTGGGCAGTGGTGGGATATCCACACCACATATTAATTGTTTGGGAAATACTAATTGGCTTGTAGTGGTATGGGTAGAGTGAATTCCTGTAGCTTGTGTACAGTGATCACTGAAGGTGTCTTTGTACTCTAAATCAGCTATGCAGTGAATACTCAGAGTTCAGATCACACTTGTTTTATTTCTTTTACTAGCCTAGTTAATCAGGAAGAGCAGGCAGCACATCAGCAGAGGAAGACAGAAAGATGACAAAGAGCCAGCTGGCTGAGATGTGCCAGGCTAGGGGACTGGTGCATGGAAATCTGACTAAGGCAGACATGATTGCAGATTTGGTCACAGCTGCATCAGAAAACAGCTATCAGGAGGACAATCAGACTGGCAGTGGAGATGCACCACCTTCAGAGAACGGACAGCTTAAAATTTCTGCAGAGGACTTAAAAATCCCTCTGGAGCTAAAGAGACTTGAGTTGGAGGCCAGGCATTTGGAAATAGAACCAGCTGAGAGACTGAGATGTCTGCAGGCTGAGGAGAATGAGAAACTGCTATACCTGGAAGCTGAGGCAAAGGAGAGGCAGAGGCAGCATGAGAGGGAGATGCTGACTCTTTGCCAGAGTCATGGAGGTAATGGGGAAGGGAGTAACTGGACCCCAGAAGCACAAAAGGTCAGTAAATTCCTTCCGCAGTTTAAAGAGGGGGATAATTTTGATAGTTTCATTCATATGTTTCAGAGGGTATGTAAACAGCAAGATGCTGACCAAAGGCTCTAGGTATGGTTCCTGACCCCCTTACACCATGGTAAAGCAGTAATTGTGTTGTCTAAAATATCTAACATTGACTGTTTTAATTACATTGTTGTTAAGCATTGCTTGTTAGAATGTTTTAAGCTAACACCTGAAACTTACAGGAAAAAGTTTTGTGAGCATAGACGCAAGGCAGATGAAAGCGTGGGTGAATATGTTGCTGAACTGAGGACTTATTTTCATAGGTGGGTGAGTGGATGTCAGGTCACCACTTTTGAAGGGCTGGCAAATCTTTTGGTGAGGGAACAAGCCCTTAGCACGTTGCCTGAGGACATGAGGATCTGGTTAGCTGATAGACAATGTGCTACTTTAGATGAGTTGGGGAAGAAGGGAGACCTATACCTAGCAAGCAGGGCATCCCTGCACAGGAAAGGGACCCCCAGTGCTGCTCATGGGTCTAAAGGAACCCATGGTGGGCAGCACAGACTGCCCCTACAGAATCTGCCAGCAGCAGGGGAAGTCACTAGTCCAGGTACACATCCAGGACCTTGGGTTAAATGTTTTGAATGCAACCAGTGGGGCCATGTGGCATACAGATGTCCATGGAGGCAAGGTGGGGAACAAAAGGTGAGAGAGCCAGTAAGTGGGAAAGACAAAATGCCAATAGTAGGTTGTCTTGAGACAACCAGGGTACCAAACTACCATCTTGCAGATGTCCTGATAGGGAAGGATTTGGATGAGGCAGTAACATGTGCTTATGCAGTTACAAGCAGTCAGGCTAGGAGACAAGCATATGGGTCTGGTAGCCTGGGGGAGACCCAGACAGACTGCATACTTGCAGCCAGGACAGGCGAGGTGGTTACTTCAGGGAAAGTGCTACTCTGTAGCAGTGAAACTGAAGGTGAGCCACAGCTGCTTGTGGGTACTGATGTTCCCTTGGACAAAGGTACTGCAGTGAAACTGAAGGTGAGCCACAGCTGCTTGTGGGTACTGATGTTCCCTTGGACAAAGGGACTGCAGTGAAACTGAAGGTGAGCCACAGCTGCTTGTGGGTACTGATGTTCCCTTGGACAAAGGAACTGCAAAGGTAGAGGTGAGTAGTAGTACCCAGGTTGACAGTGAGGCACCACTGTCAGAGGATGCCAGACGTCCTGTGGAAGGGGAGCTGGGAAGGGTTATAAAGAGAGAGAGTTGAGACAGGCTCTCCCAGACCCTACATTGCAAGGCCTGAGGCAGGTAGCTAGTAATGCACCTGATTCTCAAGGGAAGGGGGATTCTGTATACTGGGACAAAGGGTTACTGTGTAGAGAGTGGACCCCTGAGGGAGGGCTAGAAGGTGAGGGGGTACAGCAGTTGGTAGTGCCTGGAGCTTACTGTCTGGTGCTTCTAGCCATAGCCCATGATATTCCCTTTGCAGGTCATTTGGGCATAAAACGTACAAAGAGGCATATTATGCAAAACTTCTATTGGCCTGGAATTTCCAGAGATGTAATAGGATACTGCAGGACCTGTGAGCAGTGCCAAAAGGTAGCAAGGCAGGAGACAAGGCGAGAGCTCCTTTGATGCCTTTGCCTGTGATTGAGGAGCCATTTCAGAGGGTAGCTATGGATATTGTGGGGCCTCTGAGTACCCCAAGTTCCACAGGGAAAAAGTATATCCTTTTGGTAGTGGATTATGCTACACAATAACCTGAGGCAGTGGCTCTGTCCTCCATTGAGGCAGAAAAGGTGGCAAATGCTTTGTTAGAGATTTTCAGCAGGGTAGGTTTCCCAAAAGAAATACTGTCTGACAAAGGTGCCAATTTCATGTCAGACCTGCTGGCTTGTCTGTGGAAGTACTGTCGGGTGAAGCATCTGAAGACCACCCCCTACCATCCCCAGACTAATGGTCTTGTTGAGAGGTTAAACTCTACAATCAAGTCCATGCTACAGGCATTTGCAAACCAGTTTAAGAGGGAGTGGGACAAATATTTGCCCCATCTGTTGTTTGCTTACAAAGAGGTGCCCCAGAAATCCACAGGTTTTTCACCCTTTGAGTTGCTGTATGGGCATAGGGTGAGGGGACCTCTAGATTTAATTTGAGATGAGTGGGAAGGTCAGTGTGAACCTCACAAGAAGTCTATTGTGACATATGTCCTAAACCTCAGGACAAGGCACAGGGAACTCAAGGGCTTGGCCCAGGAGAACCTGGTAGAAACCCAGCAACACAAAAAAGGTACGGTATGACAGGAATGCTTGAGCTAGAGAGTATGCCGTAGGGCAGCAGGTAATAGTTCTCATTCCTGTCAGATGCAACAAGCTGCAAGTAGCTTTGTAGGGACCCTACAAGGTGGTAAAGAAGGTAAGTGATGTTAACTACATGGTAGAACTGCTAGGCAGGAGGCAGGAGCACAAATTGTACCATGTTAACATTATGAATCCTTACCATGATAGGGAGGCCCTTGTGCTGAGCATTTGCAGTGGATTGCAGGTGGAGTCTGAGGGAGATCTGGTGACTTATCTCCTCATTAAGGCTCAGACTAACACCTCAGTGGAAGGGGTAGCAATGTCCCAGCAGCTATCTCCTACCCAGGTTTGAGAAATCCGAGCAGTGTTACGTGAGTTTGGGGACATGTTCACTGGGAAACCAGGGTGCACCCACCTGGTGCAGCACCAGGTGGATACAGAACCCCAAAGGCCTATTAGGCAGGCCCCTTACAGGGTGCCTGAGAGGGTCAAACAGACTCTGAGGGAGGAGATACAGGAAATGTTGGAACTAGGGGTAATTCAAGAGTCCAACAGTCCCTGGACCTCCCCAGTGGTGCTAGTGCCAAAGAAGGATGGCAGCACCAGGTTCTGTGTGGACTACAGAAAATTAAATAGTCACACAGAGTCGGATGCTTACCCCATGCCTAGGACAGATGAGGTTCTAGAGCAGCTGGGTGGGGCTACGTATCTTGCAACCATTGATCTTACCAAGAGTTACTGACAGGTGCCCTTGACTCCCAGTGCTAGAGAGAAATCAACCTTTGTGACTCCTTTTGGCTTGTATGAGTTCACAAAGATGCCCTTGGGGATGAAAAATGCCCCAGCGACTTTCCAGAGGCTGTTAGATTATATCCTAGCAGGAGCAGGAGGGTTTGCCCTTGCTTACCTGGATGATATTGCGATCTACAGCCATTCATGACAAGAGCAGCTTAAGCATGTCAGGGTGGTGCTAGGCAGACTACAGAGGGCAGGGTTGACCATTAAGCCAAGCAAATGTCAGGTGGGTATGGCAGAGGTCTCCTACCTGAGACAGAGTGGGGAGTGGTAAGATCAGGCCAGACCCTGCCAAAGTAGAAGCCATTCATGCATGGCCTGCACCTGTTACCAAAAATCAGGTGAGGGCATTCTTAGGGACAGCAGGCTACTACAGAAAGTATCTTACAACCATTGATCTTACCAATGGTTACTGGCAGGTGCCCTTGACTCCCAGTGCTAGAGAGAAGTCAGCCTTTGTGACTCATTTTGGCTTGTAGGAGTTCACAAAGATGCCCTTTGGGATTTAAAATGCACCGGCAACTTTCCAGAGGCTGGTAGATCATATCCTAGCAGGAGCAGGAGGGTTTGCCTTTGCTTACCTGGATGATATTGCTATCTACAGCCATTCCTGGCAAAAGCACCTTCAGCATGTCAGGGAGGAGCTGGGCAGACTACAGAGGACAGGGTTGACCATTAAGCCAAGCAAATGTCAGGTGGGTATGGCAGAGGTCTCCTACCTGGGACATAGAGTGGGGAGTGGTAAGATCAGGCCATAACCTGTCAAAGTAGAAGCTATTCATGCATGGCCTGCACCTGTTACCAAAAAGCAGGTGAGGGCATTCTTAGGGACAGCAGGGTACTACAGAAAGTTTGTCCCCAATTATAGTACCATAGCTGCTCCCCTCATAGACCTGATGAGGAAGAACAGGCCAGATAAGGTAGTGTGGATGCCAGCATGTGAGCAGGCATTCCAGGAGCTTAAGGAAGCTTTGGGAGGACCCCCTGTGTTAGCCAGTCCAGATTACAGCAAAAAAATTGTTGTACAGGTGGATGCTTCGAACCATGGGTGGTGGCTGTGCTTAACCAGGTTTCTTCAGAGGGAGAAGAGCACCCAGTGGTTTACCTCAGTCGTAGGCTCCAACCAGGAAGGAATAATGCTATGCAGTTGTAGAAAAAATTGTCTAGCCATAGTGTGGACACTGTAGAAACTTCAGCCTTATCTGTATGGAAGAAAATTCACTATAGTGGCAGATCACAACCTCCTAACATGGTTACACAGAGTCACCCAGCAAAATGCCAAGTGGCTAAGATGGAGCCTAGGGTTGCAAGCATATGATATGTCAGTGCAACACCTCAGTGGGATTAGCAATGCCAATGCAGATGGGCTCTCAAGACAGGGAATGGGATAAGATATACTCAGATAGACCTAACCCTCTCAAGCAATGTTTCTCAAGAGTCATTTGAAAAACTAGATTGAGTTCTCTGGGGGGGGGTGTGAAGATAGGTGAAGGCTCCAAACCTAGCCAGATAGAATTCTGTAGATAATTCTGTCATTTGTAAATACTAATATAAGCCACAGGCTTGTTCTCCTAAATGGGGAAAAAATATTGGTAAATGTTAAACTTCAAGAATGTAACAACAGTGCACTCTGCTGTAAGAAAACTAAGTCAAGCATTTTATGACTGTGTTTGATCTTTAAAGTTAGCTCTGATATGTCTAGAGGGAGGCATCCTGCCTATTGTTTTAAGACCAGAGTTAATGGCTAGAATTTGCATGTATAAATGTCCTTTATTGCTCTGGTTTCTGACTCGGTGTAAAGAATGTAAATGTAGTTTCTGTTAGCCTGGGAACACCAGAGAAGTGCGAAGAATGATGTCATGTGAAGCAGCTCTGTTATCAATTTAAAGAGAGAAAATCAGAGAGCTCAGAGCATTTTGTCTTGAGAACATTCATCTCACCAGCACTGCCTGTTTCTATATGTAAGTTGTTTAGAACTGTTTTCTCTTAGAAATAGCTAGGAAATAGGAAGATTAGACGAGGTTCTTTTACTGTGGTGTCAGAACTTTTGCTACTGTATTATTTTAAGTATTTATCTGTCATCTCTGAACTCTTGACTAGTACTGTGTAGTAAGAAGTATTGTCTTGTGTTTTTATTATTTATTATTACATATTTTTAAACATTTCAACTGTGGCTGTTTTTTGTATAGTTAATTTAAGCTCTAGAGTACATTGCATGTATATAGTGATGCTGTACCAAGTCACTCCAAATAAGTCTTGACTGTTAGGTCACACTTACCATTTGGATAATAATATTGCACAGTAATAATTGGACACCCTTTTAAGGGCCTTTGAGTAGCTGATAAATATTAGCTGGGTGGTGGCAGCGATTTCTACCGTATAGTCTGGGTAAAAGGAGCACTGCTGGAGAACCTGTGCCAACCTTCCCCAGGAGTGTCTGTGTGGTTGTATAAACTCTTATCTCAAAGTGTGTGTCTGTCAGCTACTTGGGCAGGGACATGAAGCACTGATTGGACAGAGAGCATGTTGGAAGTATTAGCTTGCCCAGCTGGCTGAGATCCAGACCATATAGCTGTGCCAGTGGGGAATCTTATTGGGGACCTAGAGAGAAAGGGAGAAACCAGCCCCAGACTGACTATGATCTCTGTGTGCTCTTAAGGGAAATTGTACTTTACTGTGTGTGTATTTATTATCATTTCCCTATATGGATGCCCCTCACTGGTGTTAGTGGTGAGGATTGAGGCTCCTTGATTGCTGGGCCAGGGCACAGGCTTCACATGTGAATATTGGGCTAACTGCCTAAAAGGTTATTTTAAGCCTAACCAATAATCCGAGGTCAGAATCAAACTCTGTACCTTGTGTCTATAAGGTCAAAACTTTAACCATTATGCCATACCCATCCAAATCCACTTCTGGTTTGAGACAGAGTACACATACTGATATTAATAGGGCTGATGAGGCTGGTAGTCACACGTGAAGGCAACTTCCCATTTGCTGTAAGGAAGTATTATGAACTCTAAGACAGATAGATACCAATCCTGTTTTCCTTTTGATCCATATTTTTAATTATGTTTTTGATTATTTCAATAGTTCATTTAACCTGGTCATTACACTGGAGGCACTCAGAGCTTAAAGTAAAGTGAGCAAACTCCCAAACAGTGGCAAGACTGACAAAATCTTGCTTTTAAAACATGGCCCATTTGTGAACATTAGGGCTTATTTGTCAACATTAGGACTTCTGGTAGACCATGACATGCTCTACTTAGTATTTGGATGATAACAATGGATGAAGCCTCAGTTATTTGACCATGTCTACATACTTAAAGTAATAGTCCACAAACAGAAAGCACTGGAACTCCTAAAACTGGAATAAATCTATTAAAACCTTAAGCCATGGTTTTTGAAAGAACTTCATGTGGCATCATCTCTTCCTTAGACTGCCCCTTTCTCTTTTGGTTGCACTCATGGCAGGACATATCTAACTTGTCATATTCAGAGAACTTACCAGAGCATAATAGTACATCACAGACTCACTCTTTGCACTTGACAATTCCAAAGTGAGCTCTTTGAATTCACTGATGCGTCAATTGTTTCAAGGTTATAGGCATAATTACTTTATTTAGTCTCCTAATTAAATGTTATTGAAATAGGGCTGAATTCATAGGGGTACTCTTTCCCCATTCCCTGAGTCAGGAATTTAGCACTGATGGGTTTAACTGCTGCACATTTTGACCCTCCTTAGTACTGTCTATTAATATTTGTTGGCTTTTCTTAGTGTAGAACAGGTATATGTATCCAGCAAATACACCCCATTCATTATCTAACAGTTCCTCATGAGTTTCTTTTAATGGAGGCCTGCTGACACTATCTTCCACATGCATGTCTTTGACGGCTTTGTACTTTACTTTTTCATCATTTTATCATCCATTGACAATGGAATGGAGCTCAGTGCATGGGCTTAAGAGATCCTTTGCAAAAATTTGAGGCTTGACTCCACAGTGATAGACCTCCAGCAAACATATTTGCAAAACTTTCCACAGCCATTTATAGTGGCTATCAACTTTTTTTCAGTGAGTGTGTATATGTGTGTGTGTGTGTGTGTGTGTGTGTGTGTGTGTGTGTGTGTGTGTGTGTGTGTGTGTGTGCACACATCTAGTCTGGGTATCTCTTGCGGCTCTAGATTCATACACTACTAACTGGCCATCCCGAAACAACAGCTCTGAGTCAGTACTAACTGCCATCAACTTGACTTGCATTGTAGCATCTCAAGAGTGGGAACATCTGTTACTAGTTTCTTTAGGATTTCAAAACTACACTCATGTTCATGCTCCCATAACCAGTCATAATTGTTTTCAAAAATTTCCATAGTGATAAGGACACCTAAGAGAGGCTGTCTAAGAATTTGGTCAGGTATTGGACCATACCCAAAAAGTCTCTGTAGTGCTGATTTACACTACAGCTGTTCTATCCCAAAACATCTCACAAGTTTACTTGGTCAGGTCTTCTACTTTGTTCAGCTAGCAAATGACTCAATTATATGACAGACCAGCCCTCAATTTGTTACTTCTTAAATTTGAGTTTGACATTGTGATAACACAGTCTGTCTAGCAACCTTCTCAATTTGTAGTCATGTGCTGCCTTGATCTGACCTCTGACTAGTATATTTATTTATTGGCATTGATTGCACACCTGATGTTCATAAGGGTCATTTGCATATATCCCATGTGCCTCTAATACAAGAGGTTTGAGGGGTCACTCAGTGGAAATTCTAGCTTGGCTAAATTTTTCTCTTAGTTTTTACTGATTGTTTTTTCTTTGTCACCTTTCCACTCATTGTTTTAGTTTGTTAGTAAAGACAAGAACCTTGAGATTTCCAGACTGACCTATTGATAAGGACTGAGACAGGATAGGCAATGCCATTGGCTGCTATTTTAAGGTATTTACTTGGAAGGTCATCAGCTGAAGTAGAGCATGGTTTGAGTTTAAGAGTAGTTTTATATAGGACCTGGGTGCAGGTTTGAAGGTGAAAGTGGATGTGGTGATATATGTCTGTTGGTCAAGGTTGGGATTAGATGAAGGGGAGACCTTGGTTAGGGATGCTATACTATCTATGAAATAAGAGTTGAATTATTTTGCTCTTTTGAGTGTTGAGTTATTGGTAGAGGGGTTAGAGATGAATTTTTGGCAAGGATGTAAGATTTCATTAGTGGATGAACAACATTTTTAATGCAGTGTTTATTATTGTTCTGAATATTGTTATAGTATAATTTTTGTCTTCATTTATTTATTGTTTTCAGTACACTTGTGGAGCATTCTGTAATTTTCAAGATATTGTGGTCTTTTATGTTTATTCCATTCTTTCCAAGCTTTGTCCTCTTTAATGCATTAGCAATCTAATCTTTTGCTTAGCCAAATTGCATTATTTGTTTTTAGTATTTTCCTTCTAGAAGCTACAAGGCTATTTATATTATTGATGATGCTAATTGTGCTTTCCAGTCCTTCCAGAATGTGGGCCACTACCCTTTGAAATACTCCTGATACTCACAAGATTCCAAATGTCATATAGAGGAACAATACCATCCAAGAGGCATGATAAAGCTACGCAGTCCAGAGCTTTGATCATCAATCTTAATTTGCCGAAATCCATGATTTGCATGTAGAACTGAGAAGCATTTAACCTTTGACATCATTTCAACATCTTCTATATTCTTTAGAGGATATGAGGATAATGTTCCCTTTTGATAGCTTAATACAAATCCTGGAAGGTCTACACATATTCTGATTTTATTAGGCTTGAATACTGTCACCCTGCTGATGACTAGGTTCATATGATTCAGATATGCTCCATACGGTTGTACTCCTGCTTGATTTTTCAGTGTCACTGCTATGAACCTTTTTGAAGAATGAATCATGTGTGCTACTTTGGGTTTAAACTTTATACTAAACTCTCCTGTTTGGCATCCTAAACCTGTAAACTGGCCTTTGTAATCTGAAAAAATGAAAATACACAAAAAAGCTAAATGGCTACGTAGGCAGATACTTTATTAGCAAAAATTGCTGAGTGCTTTCACCTAAAACGACTATATTAAACTTCTCCAGACCTCCTGAAATTATTAAAAAACAGCATAAATAAGAAAAGTACAGTTGTATAAGTAAACTTACTAGAACAGTTGGTGTTCGAGTAGATCACTGTTGCAGTAGCTTATGCTATATGAGACAAATACTGCCAAGGACTGGATGACTGGCCAGCTTCCAAAGCTTTAGGGCACCTTGTATATGCCCTAACCACCGAACAGTTCAAGAAGAGTAATATAAAGTGAGTGGTCAGGACACCAAAACCTTGGAGCTTTCTTTCATCAGAACTACGGAGTCTAGAGCTCTATCAGATAGGCAAGTACCAGGAGAAGAACAAACATCTACTGTTATGACAAGTTTACTTACACAACAGCACTTTGCTCATCATTAGATCACTGTTGCGGCAATCTGCGCTATATAGGATGAATATCAGAGCTCAGAATGAAAGAGAGGAGGAAGAAAGATCGGAGTCCAGCAGCTCCTGGAGAAATGTCATGGCAAAGCCTGCTCTGGACCTAGAGAAGGAGTTCAGTTTGCTGTGCTTAGTTAAAGTGTGCACAGATGACCAAGCTGCTGTCCCGGGTCTATATTATAACCACTAAAAGTCAGCTCAGCGAACGGCATTTTACATCAGAAATCCCATTCAATGAACTGTTATAGTGAGATCACAGTACAGCGAAGATTGGAAAATTTGCCCTTTCCTCACTGTAGTGTGATCTCAGAGTTGGTATATACAATTAGCGGGGAGTGTGGGGAGTACAGCCCCCACAAGAGCGAGTTTGACAAATGGCATTTTCGATGTAAAAGCCGTTCGTTGAACTGACTTTTCATGGTTGTAATATAAACCCTCTGTCTCTAGCATATTTCTAGAGTCATCCCATTACAAAAAGTTGCAGAAGTACCTAAAACCCTCATAGAGGAGGCCTTGACCTTGCCTGGAAATGTTTTATTATGGTGAGAGTACCAAAAAGCAATAGCATGAGACAACCATTTAGAAAGTGTCTGTTTTGACACTGATTGTGCTTTTTTCGTGCCTTCATAGGAAATAAATAGTTGGGAGTTGTTATAATGGTAAAGGTGTTTACCTCACAGACAGAGTATAGGGTTTGATTCTCACCTTTGGAAAGGAAATTGGGTAGACTTAAAATGGCCTACACAGGAAGCTAGCCTAGTACTTAACCTATAATCCTGTATTATAATTCCTGAACATTTTTGTTCTGTTACAGTAGAATCTGAGTTGCCTATGAAAATCCAGAGTATGTAGAATTCTTTCTCCTGTATTTTCAGCTCTGGATAGAAAACAGGGAGCTAGATATCCTGTTTCAACGTAAACTCTGAAATGACTTTAAGCCTAAAGGAAGTATATGTTTTCAAAGTTACACTTTCTTTGTAAGAGATAAGATAGAGCTGAATCACTACAAGAGATTGTAACTCAGAAAATCTTGCAGACACCAAAGCAATAAGTAACACTGTTTTCTAAAATAAGAACTTCAAATCAGCTTCATGAGCAGGTTTAAAAAGGAAAAAAATGTAAGTTTCTCCAGTACAAAATTAAGATACAAGAAGGATCCGCCTGTCTTCTAGCTAGTGGGATATATAAAACCATTTACAGAAACTGTTACACACAAATCAGGGTAGAAAGGGGGGGGGGCATAGGCAGACAAGCAGAGATGGCCAAGAAGTGAATCTTGAGAATTCACACAAATACTAACCAACCAGGGGCATCTGGTCATTAAAATAATTATTGATCTTGCTTTGGTACCACATAGAAAATTTTTACCAGTTAGTCAAATGTGATTTTATAGTAAGAGGTTTCTTAGCCTCCCTTACTACCTGATGGACATTCCCAGAAAATAGTTGCCTGAAAGGTATTACCATTCTATCATCCAGACAGTCAGTTGAATAAATTGAAGGCTGGCATTCTTCAACCACCTGTCCTGTGTTAGTAAGCCCATCCTGTGAGGAAGCTTGTGGTATTTGTCCTTGGCCAATGTGAGAATGGAGAACTACTGTTGCCTGGGCCAAAATTGATTTACCAATATCATCTTTGTAGAAGCCTTCTGAATCTTTAGTAGAACCCTGGTTATCATTGGAAAGAGTGGAAATGCATGCAAGGACATCCCCATCTATGCAAATGAAAAGGCATGTTGCCTTCATGGCCTTTGTGCAAGGAGTCCTAAATCAAAATACCTTTAAATATAAATTGTGAATGAAGACAAGCAGATCTACTTGAGGAGCATCTCATAGCTGGATCAGTTCCTGGAAGGGGTACGTTTTGGTCCTACTCAGCCTGCTCATTATAATGTTCTACTCTGAATAAGGTCAAACTGTACTGAGTTGCTAGTTCCCAGGGTGCCATAGTTAGTCTGCAAAGGAGATAGCATCTGGTTCCCCCTTGTTTGTTAATGTACCATATCACAGTAGTATTGTCTGGCATTACTGGAAGAAAGTCTGGAATCTAAAGATTTTTTAAGTGACCTAAGAGCATTTATTACTGCCACCACTTCTTTGACATCTGTGTGATTTAATTTGTCCTGCTAGTTCCTCAGACCCTGAACTTCACCCACTTGGATACAGACTAAGTAGTGAATGGAAGGGAAAATAGGAGACCTGGGCTGAGAGATAACTGATTCACCCACCACAGTAACTCCTTTTTACAAACTCCACTACTGGGATTTGAAATGATGGGGCACTGGTGCTGGGTCTAAACTGATTTGATGAACCATTGAATTGTTCTCATGTGAAGGCTGGCCAATAGAATCATAAGAATTGTAAAGGCCATGGATACCTAGAACCCTGAAATATTCCTTGGCAGATGCCAGAGTCTGGTTGGAAAATAACATAAATGGTTCCTTGCAACTTTCTACTTTGTCCTGAGGAAGACAAGCCATTATAAAGGATGTACCCAGAAACAGACTTCTGTGAGAGGAAATGAAAGAAGATTGCTCTGTTCACCTGAAATCCCACACAGATAAAAAGTTTTTCTATTCAAAGCAAATATTCTTGACAGCATGTAAAAGAATCAAGACAGTAATCTAAATATGGAAATTGGGAATGTCCTGCAACTGGAAAATGAGTTATTACAGGGTCAAGGCACTTTATAAACATTCTTGGAGCTGTTGATAATCCAAAGAGCCAAGTAGAAAATTAAAAAAAGTAAAACAGTCAGAGAAAACTGTAAAAAAGTGACAGAAATTTTTGAAAAGTATTATCTGATGATAAGCATCTTTTAAATCCACGGTTGTTAGAAAACTGAGGGATGGGATGAGGTGAACAGAAAATGTCCAGGGAATTTTGTGATTTTAATGTGCCAGTTTAGAAAATAAATATCTAGGACAGGCCTCCAGGTTCCTTCTTTCTTCGGCAGCAGAAAGATTTGTGAATAAAAACCCTTTCACAATTTGATCTGGGGGGAGATGTTCTATAATCCCCTGAGATAACGTTTGATCGAAGACAAGAGGAATCTGGGAAGTTTGATTGCATATAATCAGAGGAATCACTTGAAAAGTAGAAATGGAATCCTGCTGCCAGTTGTAGCCTTCTTGTAAGATTCTCAGAACCCAAGTGTCTGAAGTTATCCGATGCTTTAGAGGGAAGTGAAGACACAGACTTTGGGAAAGCGTTATTGGATTGCCAGGGTAGGGAGGAAGGGAGGGAGAAAAACATGATGAGGCATATAGGCAGTCTACTTTCTTAGATTGTCCATGATTTGGGGAGAACCATCCCTTCCTTTTTGAACTTCCATGCCATTGCTTTCTGAAATGATTGGATTGTTTTTTTTCTGTTTCCTATAGAATTAACCTAATCTGGAGGGAATGTTTCTATTACATTTTGGAGAGGAGGGTTGAAATATTGGATAAGCCCTTGAATTAACTTTCCCCTTTCGTCAAACCTTTAAGGACCTCAGCAAAGAAAGAATGAAATAATGCCCCTTTATCCAGGAGAGCAGAGTCAGGCATATCTTCTCATTACAGACCCCCAATGACAGTAGTTCAAAAACAGCATCAGCAGTGCCATAAGAGCGTTTTATAGAGTGTGCAGTTATCTGAGACATACAATATATTAAATAATTCAGGTATGTCTTAGTCTGAAGAAGGAGGTTCAACAATTAACTTTCTCATATGGTCAAAGGAAAACAGCAGAAACCCAGATATGTGAACCTGACAGTTTACTACTCAATAGGCAAAGGTAGAAGAAATATTAACTTTCTTCCCAAACCTCCCAAAGTCTTACCCATCTTTGTCATAAGCATTAGGATTAGCTACCATAAGGTGTTAGGGTTCTGGTTTTATCAGAGAAATCACTGCAGGGTCTGATCATGTTCCTCAGATTAAGAATTAGAATCTGAGAGAAAGTGAGAGAGAGAAAAACAAAGAGAAAGAAAAGTTTAAAATAAACCATTTGCAAAACCCAGCCAATCCCCTTTGCCCACCCAAGGTGACAGGGACACAGATAAAGAAACAATGCCTAACTTTTTCTTTTTCCTGTGATAACCTCTAGGAAACAAGCACCCTAAAATATTCCTTTCCCCTAAGATTCAAGCGCCTCACAGTGGCATCTTGAAGCATCAGTAAGAGTGGTTTTCTCTTGCCCAAAGAGGACAGGCAAACATCCACATAGGATCTGCTTGCCTCTCTATCCTTAGTGGCTTCCCAAGGAGTAGCAGCAGAGGGACCAAGATAAACTGATGAGTGGCCTGTGGAACACAATATGGCCACAGTGGAGTCACTTATCAGTGGCCAAAGAGAAGAGGAAGCCAGAGTCAAGACAAAAGGCTCTTATATAACTTTTCTCTTCTTGCAGATCAGTGAGGGAACAATGACATAGTAGCTGGGAACCAGCTCCGCATCTCTACTACAAAAAGTGCCTGAGAAACAGAAAGCAAAGCCTTGAAAACTGCTCTTCCCTCTTGAGTGAAACGTCAAGGTCTGAGAGAATTTTTTTTGTGATAACCCTTAAAACCACTAGTTCTCATGCCTAACAACAATTTTTGACAGAAAAGTAAAGTTTTTCCTCGTGAAATAATGGTGGAAATGGAAGGTATTCCCCAATGGGGTTCTTATTTGCCCAATCTTGAAGAAGTGCTAGCCACCTGTTGTACACTAGAAGACCATAGAAGAGAGAGCTCTTCAACAGCAAGAACATTCCCAAGTCTTGGAACCCTAACCATTGACTTTATAGCACTTTCCTCAAGCTGTACAGAGGTTAGGGTATGTAGAAGGTGCCCTAGAGCTCTGGATCAGTCCTTGGCAAAATATGCCCCATACAACTTAAGCTACTGCAACAGTGATCAAACAATGAGCTTCAGTGATGATCACATGATCACATGATATGGACTTAACCACTAAAGTTCATCTTACTAAATATTAATAAATATGTACAAACTATCTGTGAAACCTTATTATGCATACAAAACCATTGTGCAGGATATTATGTAAATATAGAAACGTTTTAATATATTAAATTACATTTAAAAACGAGCCACATCAATATGTTTAAATTAATGGCCTTAATTTTGAGATGCTTTGAATATTTGCTGGGTTACCTACCATGGGCTTCTTTAGCCAGACTAATTCCACAGGATTCAGCAAGCTCTGCAAGGTGTGCAGGAATAGTGCAAGAGCTGCTGCACGCAATATGACCGACGAGCGATCCAGGAATGAGCTCCCAGGATGTGCATGAGCACTCCTACACTATTATGCATTGACACTGCTGCTCTATGCTAATTACCCCATTTAATGGTGAAAACCATGCAGATGAGGTGAATCAGCAATCCAGGAAGCAGGAAGGCAGCTGTGCAGGAATAGTGTAACCTGCAGAAACGTATTTGGTAACTAACCAAATACATTTCTGCAAATTACAAAGTGGAGGCATGACAGCTCCAAAGAAAGCATGCATTCAATGTAGTAGGCATGTCAATGGACAATTATATGGGCACTGGCATGGGAAATAGTTGCAAAATTATAAAAAATAACTTTTATTTTTTTTTGGCCGATTTCGGCCGTTTAAGAGTAGGGCAGCGGTGCGCAAACGGGATCGGCCCGAAAATAAGAAAAAAAGTTGGAAATAAGCTTTTAAACCCAAATCAGCATTTTGCCATGGTAGTCAATGGCATGCATAAGACAACAATACCAGGGAATACTGGTTGCTAAGGGGTAAGGCTCAGTGTGAGTGTGGTAACTGAATTAGCATTCTGGTTTATGCAAATGAGGGGATCGATATTGAATCACAGATTTCCTCTCAGTGTTAGCTTGCACCAAACCATGTAGGTGCAGCAACACCATGGTATAAGTATAAGAGGTAGATGACTTCATAAGGGTGAGTGTCATGCATGCATGCTGTAAGCTTATTGGAGCTCTGTGGCCTGTGTTTGCCCTTAGCTAAGCACAGCTTAGGAAGGGGTGTTTGTCTGAGACTGCCTGGCAGTATTTACATTGCCTAAACTGGTGTGCGTGGCATGCACTGGGTTTTAAACAAGCAAAAAAAACCACAGGAATAGCAGCTCTGTTCACATTAGAGCACTGGGTATGTGCGGCGCACCTCGGGGCTTAAATGGGAAGGCAATGGGAAGGAAAAACAGCAGTAGGAAGGTAATCAAGGAGAACTAGCATAGCTGTCAAGTGAAATGTATCAGAATCAGCCAATTACACAAGCAGTAGCCCAGCCCAGCACACTACTATAAACTATGCAAATACTTTTCACTCTAGTTTTTCCCACAAACTCTACACGACAGGTGTACGCAGACGGGGAAATTTTACCTGACAACCTAACAAAATGTTAGGGGCTGCTGTTGTTTTCATATATCAATATGTGTAAGAGACTGAGGGTGGTGAGGATGTTAATGTTGATGACCAACCCACAGTGAGGAGGAGGAGAAGAGTGTACAGACCCAGGGTAACCTACCAGGGGCTACATGAGCTGGAGATAGTGGAGAGCTATATGGTGGATAGGGACATTTTACAGCAAATTGTTGAGCTGTGCTGGCCATGCCTCATACACAGAACCAACAGAGGGGAACCCATCCCAGTGGATATCAAGGTATGTGTAGGGTTAAGAATACTAACCACAGGTACCTTCCACAGGCCAACTGGGGATATCACGGGGATTTCACAGGTATCAGCATCCAGGGTACTCCACCAGTTCCTGGATGCCATGTCAGCACATGCCGGTGAACACATATATTTCCTCAACATCCATGAGGGGTTGACCAGCAATATGTGTCTCTTCCACCAAACAGCAGAATACCCTGAGGTAGTGGGTGCTAAAGACTGCATGCACATACACATCAAAGCACAACCCGGTGAGCGAGGTAGGGTCTACATTAACCACAAGGGCTTCCCCTCCATCAACTGCCAGGTCGTGTGTGATGTCCAGGGCATTATCTTGAATTTGTGTTCTGGCAGCCCTGGAAGCTATCACAACTCCCACATCTGGCATATGACACAGCTGTACCAGAAATTTGCCAGTGGGGACATCTCATATGGCCATCTAGTGGGGGATGACACTCATCAGAAATGCACACATGCCCAAAAAAAAAAACTCCATAATGAGGCACACACACAAACCAGAATCATAATAGAGCATGTGTTTGGGATGCTCAAGTCATGGTTCCAGTGCCTGGACATATCTGGTAGAGCCTTGGAGTACTCTCCAACTATGTGTACACAAATTTTCATTGTATGTGCCATGCTGCATAATAGGATCCTGTGGAAACAGCTGCAGCAGGAACAGCACGGGGCATGGCCACACAGCCCCCACCATTGCCAAGGCCATCACAGGCACACAGGGACTCAGAGGAGGAACAATCTGAGCCTGTCCATGTAGGCAGAAGGAGGTGTGCCAAGTATGCCAAGGCTTTGGCAAAGAGGAAACGCATAGCATATACACTGACACGGTAGAGACCCAGGGAATTATACCTTTCTCTAACTCGCACATACAGTAAAAGGGATGCCAAACATGACACTACCTGTGCTTTACCATGTATAGGGAGTGTACTATGTGCATCCAACATAGTCAGCCCTTCAGTACCATCTTCAGTACTGGCACAGCCACAAGGTAAGTCACTCTTCCTATCAATTGTTGAATGAAGTAGTATGTTCTGCTAGTTGTATTTATTGTATGGATGTGAGTATGCAAGGGAATCGGGTGGCTGAATGGGATGACAGCAGATAGTGGACACCCATATGGGCAGCATGAAATCCATAAGAAATATTGGTGTCAACAAAGTCGGCAGTACTAGACAAGGTGACAAATCCCACTGCAGTACATGTGGTAGCCCAAATGTGTGTCCATAGGATGCACACATGCATGTCAGTGAGGCTCACATACCCAACCCCAGCCTCAGCAAGCAGGACAGGTGTAGATGAACACAAAGAAAGGCTGTGCTAAGGCCTCCAATTGGTGACAATGGAGAACAGCCCCACTCCAGACCTACACAGACAGACTACAACAGGTCTAAAGGGTAAGAAGTCTGAAACTGAAATGTAGGACAATAAAACCTAAGATCAGTTCTCTACTGATATGCCTCTAGTCTGCATGATAGGTCAGAATACAAAATGAAATGGAAGCCAACAGCGTACCTGAAATACCAGTACAGTCACAGCAAATGTTTACAGTTGTTAGGTGTGCCACCCCCCACAAACCTATGTAGAAATGCAGTAACATGTACATGTGGGTATAATAACAGTGAAGCACAGATTACCTGAGCTGGCCCAATTTACAGGATAGATTTTTGCATGTGTACAGTATATAGGGGTCTGTGTGTTAGGTTGTTGTGTGTTCTATATTGTGTGGAAGTGGTCTGCATGTAAGCATGGAGGGTTGTGTCTTGGTGGCCTATGGCCAGTACTGTTGATGACAGGGCCATGTTCTGACAACTGCAGTGCCAACCACAATGCATCTCAGCAATACCCAATTCAGCAGTCATCCATACTCACTGCCCAGATGTCAATATCTGTCACCATCTGAAAGATGGACATGCCATGAATGTGGATCCAGACATACACACAGTACACAGGTGGAAGTACCCTAGACAGAGTACATAAAATGTAACTGTCAACTGCACACAACTTTGTAATTGTACATACAGGTTAGCAGCACATTAGTTGTCTGTGTAGTATGGAATATTGGTGTAGTCTGGCCAATCACTGGCAGACCTCAAAAGGCACAGTTATGAATTAATGAGAGTGCCTATGCCCCCACACAAGGCAGAATAAGGGGAATGTCCCATGTATATCTGTAAGTCAGCTGCAAGAAGCATCCATATCATACATGCACACAGCTCACCCCACCATTAGCCACAGGTTTATCACAGGTCATATCCCTACTGTTGGGAATGAGTACAGTATTACCCCCACTTCTGTATGGGAATACACACAGAATGCAGCATTCTGAAGAGGTGTCCCATGCAGGTGTGTTCCTAGCTGTAAGCAGCACTCTGCCAGCATCCAGACCAATGGATTAATATGGAGAGGAACTATTACCATTAACACCTTGCACACTTACCCTGTTACCCCAGCGGAATCCAGCAGCTCGCAGCCAGGGAATATAGGAGTGACAGAATGCACTGGCCTCCTACAGATGGCCTGCATCACTACCAAATGACCTACAGTCCTCTGTCAAAGGCCAGTGCTCACCCGTACTGCCAATGTATGTTATCTCATGGGGTCCCAACTAACAATATAACACAGTCCACAGAACACAAATGCAAGGCCATGTTGACATATCCCAGTAGCATGCCCACCACGTCATACTGCATGAATTGTGGACCAACCCCTAAATACCGCTGGCATGGAGGGACACATATAGGGATACTTCTCAGATATTGCTCGCATAATGTTAGGAAGAGGATAGAATAACAGAGTGGGGGGTGTAAAAGCATGGACGTCATGGAGTATGTGAAGTGGGTGAAACTCTGATGTGTGCCCATACTACCCTGCCTGAAAACCCAGTAATGGCTGGCTACAAACCTGCTCGTAAACCACAATGTAAAAGGGAACTGACCAGATATATCAGCCCTGCCTCTGGGTAACCTGGGTGAATCTGTACAGCTGAGAGGTATGACCACAGCAGGATATGGCCATTCTGTTACGTCGATATATGTACAAGCAGGGGATCCTCAGCCACCACAGTACCAAGGTGCTGGACCATTTACACAGACCCATCAGCAAGTGTCTGCAGCTACCCCTCCAGAATGGCATGAGTGTGCAAGAATATGTAGGCTGCAGACCACAATACTGGACATAGCTTCATTCATCTTGTATTTCCCAGGAAGTAACTGTGAGCAAATAAGTATATCTGTCAGTAGTCGATGACATAATACAACACAGTGTAAAACAGCACATATGTCTGAATATCTCAGCTAACACCAACCATGTAACAAAGCAGCACATACACAATAGTTACAGTATCCCACTATCTTTCACCCATTGTGTCTCCATATTGTCAGCCTATCTACAGATATCCTGCAGAAACAGGTTGCTAGCTGTAGGTGTAGAACACCAAACCCTAGACTGGAGTACAACCTACCTGGAATGGATTCACACACTCAGTACAGAAGGTCATACTGGGCATACTCCTACACATACAGAAATTAAGCCCATGTCTGTCAACACAGTGAACTATACATATCTGTCAGTTGCAGATGTCTGTGTACATACACCATATTCCACACCATTCATGCTTTGAACACACATTGGATAGGAATACTCACACATATCAAAGGCCAACACACTATAATTGGTCAAACATACACACACAGAGATATGGGGAAGAGAGAGAGACAGACAGTGACAGAGAGATTTCCATCATGAGGCCTGTCCCACCCACCACACATCCAATTGGCCAATATCACATGATGTGCTGATGTCAATCACTGTAGACATTGCTTTTGGTACCCCTCAGCCCTATAGTGTCTGTGGTGCTTGTGATAACCGAGTAACATGATAGTAAAAATCCGTATTCATCTAGCATTTGTATACCCAGTCCTGTCAAATGTAAAGTTGTGTGTGACTGAATGTTGTGTGTGTGTTTCCAGAGGAATGGTTTATGGCCCATTCACACACACTGCACTTCCCATTACCCATGTTAGCACTCCTGCTGTCAGTCACCTTGAAATAACCCTCTGGCCAAGTCTCAGCCCCATAAGCTCTGTGGTGCTTGTGATAACTGTGTAATGCTACAGTGTAACATACTAATTAGGTATGAGTTCTAATCTCAGACATGGCAACTGTGAAACTGTGTGTGTGTGTGTGTGTGTGTGTGTGTGTGTGTGTGTGTGTGTGTGTGTGTGTGTGTGTGTGTGTGTGTGTGTGTGTGTGTGTGTGTGGAGATGAATGATTTTTGATGCCATTCACAGTCCCTACACCTCCCATTGCCCTACTTTAGCAAGTCTGCTGACGTCAGTCACCTTGAAATAACCCTTTGGACAAGGACCAGCCCCATAAGCTCTGTGGCTCTTCCAATAACTGCATAATGCTATAGTGTAACATACTAGTTAGGTAGGAGTTCTAATCCCAGACATGGAAAGTATATGTGTGTGTGTGTGTGTGTGTTTGTGTGTGTGTGTGTGTGTGTGTGTGTGTGTGTGTGTGTGTGTGTGTGTGTGTGTGTGTGTGTGTGCGTAATGCTATAGTGTAACATACTAGTGAGTTAGGAGTTCTATTCCTAGACATGGCAATTTTTGAAACTGTGAGTGTGTGTGTGGAGATGAATGATTTTGAGGCCATTCACAGTCACTATACCTCCCATTGCCCTACATTAGCAAGCCTGCTGATATCAGTCTCCTTGAAATAACCCTTTGGATAAGAGCCAGCCCCATAAGCTCTGTGGTGCTTGCGATAACTGCATAATGCTATAGTGTAACTTACTAGTTAGGTAGGAGTTCTAATCCCAGACATAGCAACTGTAAAACTGTGTGTGTGTGTGTGTGTGTGTGTGTGTGTGTGTGTGTGTGTGTGTGTGTGTGTGTGTGTGTGTGTGTGTGTGTGTGTGTGTGTGGAGATGAATGATTTTGAGGCCATTCACAGTCACTACACCTCCCAATGCCCTTCTTTAGCAAGCCTGCTGTCAGTCACCTTGAAATAACCCTTTTGGACAAAGGCCAGCCCCATAAGCCCTGTGGTGCTTGTGATAACTGCGTAATGCTGTAATTTAACATACTAGTTAGCTAGGAGTTCTAATCCCAGACATGGCAACTATGAAACCGTGTGTGTTTGTGTGAGAGAGTGTGTGTGTCGTCGATAATACCTGATATTATGGACATTCACACTTACTACTCTACTCTTACCTTTCCTTTAGCACTGATGCTGATGTTAGTCACCTTCAAAGATACCTGTGGAAAGCTCTCCAGCATGTAAGCTCCATGGCGCATGCCATAAATGTGGAACACTGTAATAGCAGTAAGTACACAGGTATGGGTTTGAATCTCATCTGTGGCAAGTGTTTGTGTGTATACATATGTATATGTGTACCTCAAAGATTTTGGCCCCATTTACACCCAGTACACATCTCAGAGCCTGACTTTAGCAGTCCTGCAGATATCATCCACCTTAGAAGTACCTGCTGCTAACCCTAAACCATGTCAGGTCAGTAGTGCATGTGGTAAATGTGTAACATAATGGTTCATAAAGATTGTTAGATAGAGGTTTGAACCTCATCCCTGGCAAATGTAAATGCATTTAGGGTAAACGTATTTTTGGGATCTCTCACTCACTACATCACCCAATGTCAGTATTTACAAGGGCTGGTGATGTTCCTCACCTTAGAAGTACCTTGGGACAACATCCATCCTATAAGATCCGTGGTGCATGTGATAAATGCAGTACACTATAGTAGCAATACATAGCTAGGTAGGGGTTTGAATCTCAGTACTGGCAAGTGTGTGTGAGTGTGTGTGTGTTGGTCATCAGTATCCTGTGTGGAGGTTGCTGTGATTGTGTAATAACCGGATCCATTGTGGGGTGGGTTTTGCTACCTTATTATGTTGAGGACCTAGTATATGTCATACTGTCCACCTTACAAGGACAACAGATGTCAAACACCAGAGAGGTTGGTATAGACAATCCATAGTCCTACATGTGACATTATGGATTGGTGAACAATACAGGCAAAACCAAAAATAAAGCCAGCACCGAATGTAGTAAAAAGCATCAATTTAATGTGTATAAATACACATGTACAAAAATCTAATAACAAAAAAAAACATACTAGGTGTGGGGGAACAGCCCCCAGCCACCTAAACCAAACCAATTTCGGCCAAATAGCCTTTCAGTGAAATTCTATAAGGAATAAACTCACAACCCTCTCTTATAAATCCTAAGTACCAGCCCCTAAAAGTACCCTATTGGATAATGCTTAATACATTAATAATGTTCGTTCAAACCCGGGGAGAATAAGCCTCCCAATTTAATTATCCATTTTCTCTCCTTCATATTAAGTATGGAATGCCAACTAGACTTATACCTACTATCACCCATGATACAATCAATAATCTTAAATCTAAAATTCGCATTGTTATGTTTGGAAGTGTGTTTAAACAATGCATTGGACTGCCTTTTGTTTTTGATGTCGCTCATGTGTTCCCCTATTCTGAGTCTAAGGGGTTGTGAAGTCTGCCCTATATAAAAGGCAGAACATGAACAGGTGGCCATGTAAATAACCCAACATGTACTACAGTTGGCAAAAAAAATTATCTTGTAAACATTGGGTCTGTTTTTGCTGGTGAATTCTTTTGTCTTGAAAACCCTGTGACAATGTGAGCAGTGCCCACATGCCATACAACCCTTCAATATATCACCCATAAGCATCCTTTTAATATAGGACTCCCTGTTGTACATAGTTCCTTTATAATGGGAAAAATGTGAGCCCAATGTATGACCCCTTCAAAATGAAAAAGAGCATCTGTCACCGAAACATCCCAAGAGTCTATCCTCCCCCATCAAAATATTCCAATGTCTATTTATAATCTGCATGAAGGCCCTAGTGTTTCTGCCAAAAGTAGTCACAAATCTGATCTGAGACTTGTTCTCAGAGGATCTCCTGTGGTATTCTAATAAGTTGGTTCTATCTTGACCCATAGCCCAATTGCATGCCCTGATGATGTTGCCTACTGGGTAGCCTCCGTCATGAAACCGAGAAATAAGGTCCTGTTTATGCTGGTTATAGACCTGGGTCTCAGAACAGGTCCTTCAGACTCGGAGGAATTGAGATTTAGAAATATTGCGAATTACATATGGATGAAAACTGCTAGCATGGAGGAGTGAATTATACTGGGGAAACTTCCTACAGATTTGAGTTTCCAAAGTATTGTCAGACTTCCGACTGACAAGAACATCCAAAAAAGTTATCTGAGTTTTACTGAAACTGAGTTTAAACTAAATACCCCATTTGTTTTCATTAAGGTAGGTTACGAACTCCTCCAAATAATTAGCATCTGACTTTCACACAAGCCAGCAATCATCGAGGTAACGCCTCCAGATGTCCATTTCATTAATATACAGATTGTGGTTAGAATTATAAATCAATTCCTCCTCCAAATATGCCATGAAGAGATCTGCATATATGGGTGCAAAAGATGCACCCATAGCAGGTCTATATTACCAAATCAAAAAACCCTTTACGTGAATACCTAAACGTCGAGACCTATAACGCGAACCACGAAAATCCTGAACGCACTAAACAGTAAAAAATAAAATAACGAACTGTCATAGTCGGCCAACCCCACCACCCGCTACATGTTACCTACCCAAACAAAATAAATAAACCACATACATACACTAACTAAACCCTACTTCTAACCTAAAGTAAAGCATCAAAACCCTACTTCTAACCCTACACTATATCCCACATACACAACTAATTATGCACTATCTTTAACACCTCCCTAACCCTAAAGTCCGTAACAACTGCACACGTCACCTACAGACATACACCCAAAAAAATAAGTAATACACATACATACATTTAACAAAACCCTACTTCCAACACTACACTAAACCCCACATACACAACTATCTATGCACTATCCTTAACCCCTCCCTAACCCTAAGGTCCATAACTACAGCACACTTCCCCTATAGACATACACCCAGAAAAAATAAATAATACACATGCATACAGTTAAATAAATCCCTACTTCTAACACTACACTACACTATATCTTACATATATTATCTATCTATTCACTTACCTTAACCCACATCCTAACCCTAAAGTCCTATCTATCGCACGCTTACCTTACGGAGCTATACCGCAGACGGGCCAATCATTATACTTCAATATTTAAATTTTCGCTATTTTGATCATTCAGTGTTTCTGTCTTTCGCACAATCCATGTCGCTCTTTTCATATTCGCGATTATGGTCTTTCGATCTGGTAATAGGAACCCCCCCCCATAGCTGTTCCTTGCACTTGCCAAAAACATTGGTCCTGGAAGTAGAACACGTTCTTTGTCAACACGTGTTCCGCCAGGCAAACCAAAAAGGTATTAAAGCCTGGTCTATATAATTCAGATACATCCAGCCAATGTTGCAGGGCCATCAACCCAGCCCAATGTGGAATATTCATGTACAGAGATGTAACATCCTGAGTACATAAAAGCCAATCAGCTTCCAACTGTGAATCAGATATAATCCTCAAAAACTTGTAGTATTCTGGATGCATGACCTAACATGGGCCAATAATGGTTTCAAATAATAAGTCAGATATTCAGAAAGAGGTTCGGTAAGGGAACCATTCCCTGATACAATAGGTCAACCTGGTGGGCTAACTGGATCCTTATGTATCTTTGGTAAAAGGTAAAGATATTGTTTTTAGGTTCCTGGACTGTGAGTTGTATAGGATCCAAGTTGGTAATGATGCCCTCTTCCTTAGCTTCAGTTAGAAAGACATCAATAGCAAATTTAAACTCCTTAGTAGGATCCAGTGGCATCACCATGTAGTACCTTCCATCCTTGAGTTGTTTAAAGGCCTCATGCCGATAAGCTATCCAATTTTGAACCACCTCCCTTGTCAGGCCCATGATTGAATATAATGCTCCATTTGGGATGTATCTCACCCGGCACATGCAACAACTGGAAAGACCCCAGAAGTACCTCACCAAGAGGATCATAGGTCTAAAACATGTGCCTTATCCAGCTAGATTAAAGAAACTCCAGCTCTATTCAGTAGCATACCGCCTGCTCAGAGGTGATTTGTGCCTAACATACAGGGCCATGTCCAACCAGGAATTGATGGACATGCTCCATCTCAAAAAATCCAAATCCACCAGAACCACACAAGCTAAAGATTTCAACCTCTGCACAAATATGAATAGGACATGCTGGAGGGATAGATTCATAACACAGAGGTTACCCATACTCTGGTACAAAATCCCAGTTCACGTGAGACAGAGCCCTTCATTGGCACTGTTCAAGAAAAATCTCGATGCATGGATGGGAGATCGCAAGTTTACCCCGGGAGTGACCTCAGTGTCACTACTAGACAGAGGTATAGTTTACTAAATAATGGGGTTCCACATGTGTCACTACTAGAGAGGCGCAACTATATAGTATGGGGTGGCGTAAAGCCACATCACTGTTGGCTAGGCTTATAAATGCCCCCGGGCAGATAGCCTAGTACACTACTATGAAACTATGAAACTATGAAACAACCGCCCTTCCTTTATCTGCTTGTGAAATAACAGTGTTTCTATTGTTCCTTAATCTTTCAATACACTGCATCTCTTCTCAAGTTAAATTATTAGAGAGAATGAAATCATTACAATTATTATAATGGAGATCTTTGAGAACATTGTTTAGGAAAACAGAAACCGTTTGTGATATAGTAGGCATAAAAGTAGATCTTTGAAATCTAAAGCCCCTAGATGTATTGGCAGAACTCTCATCAAAAAATAACCTAAGATTCAGCAAGCTACAAAATTCAATGACATCTTTGGCAAAAGAATGTTCTGGGACAAAAAAGCCTGGCACAAAACTTAGACCTTTATTCAAAACATTTATTTCTGCCTCTGAGAGGACCTCTGAAGATATATTATGTACATTCATACAAGGTGTTATTGTTGCGTCATCAACTTGAGTAGTCCCTCAAGACTGCTTACGGGATTTATGTTTCCTCCCTCCTCTCTGGATTCTGACCCTAAAGGGTGTGCCAAATTGCTTTTCTTTGGATCTGGTAGCTCAGCTATATGGTATGCATCCACATCCGTGTTGGAAGAAGATTTTTCCCCGAAGGTATGACTAAGAGTATCTCTATTCCTTTTCAGAATAGACTTTGGTCTTTTTCTCTTAGGGGTATGGGGTTTGCTTTCAGGGAAATTAAACTTAAATTTTTTTTGGATTCTCAAAGGATTTCCCCCTTTCATAATCACCAAGATCTCTATTAATTTTTTTTTCCTTTTTTTTTATCTTTTAATGTCTGCTCCAGGCCAAGAAGTTCACTACTTAACTGGTTTAAGCAAGACTTGTAACAAGATAGGGACTCAAAGGCTGCTAAATCTGAACAAAGGGACTCCACTGCCTGTGTGCCCTGTTGGACCATGCGTTCATAATATGCTGCTAATGCATTAACAAAGCCAGTAGAGGCTTGTTGTTGTACTTGTGCCCATTGTTCAGCTAATAAATCATCCACATTATGCACCAATGGTTGCAGTTTAACCCTGAGTCCCCTAGGTGTGATCTGCTTGTGTTGGTATGCTTTAAAAAGTTGTAAGAATCAAACGTTGGTTCAAAGATGTTTCATACATTTTGTAAGTTTTAAAAAAGCCCCATTACATTGGCTAACCGGGTCATTCTCAGTGGGACTAATGCTGGTGTGAACATTCCCTGGTCCTAACCCAAAGATCTCCAAATTGTCCATATCCGATGATAGGCCCTTAATGAGGGAAGCCGAATCCATTTTCGTCTCAAAAATTATTACCAAAAAATGATATATCAAAAAGGAACCACCTCTGCCAGCCACCAAAGCTTGATTGAAATATACAATACAATGGTGCAATAACTAAACTATAGCACCCAAAAACACCGAAGTGTTCCAATAAAACTGGATACACTAGAAAAACTTATGGTACAAGCCTTATATTCAACACACCCAGGGTCACATATACTCAAGCAAATATCACTGGGGGAAAAAAGAACCCCTATGTAATAATATCGCCTAAACAGCAAACAAATATGTCAGACCATAGGCCACATCAGGAAATACAGATATGTTAGCTGATGAAATATCATTCAGCAAACATATGGTTACTCCACTATAATAGTATCTAAATATCTATAATCGCTGGAATGTGTACTGATACAATAAATAGCCCTTGTGTTCTGCTTCAATGCAATCAAAGAACTGACAAACTTTCATAATGCACACAATGCTACGTATCATCCAGTCAACTCAATGAAAGTTCCAGATGTAAATAACAAACCAAACCCAGTTGGTTGTGATACCATAATAGCCCTTTTAATAAGAACTGAGGCAATATCAAAATGTGTTGCCAATACACATAATGCTATGTATCAAGTAGCCAAAATCCATCCGAGCATGAGAACACATAAATGGTCCAAGAACAAACAAATTCAAATAGTTATAATCCAGTCTAACATATATTCATGCTGTGGTACCATTATTCCACAAAAATAAATGAACACAATTTGCCTGATGCATAGTGACCCTGCATGTGGAAAAACAAGGGAAACCCCACTAAATAAATTCAATCAAATCAAAGGTGGCTAACATACCACAAAATGAAGTTATATCTTCTAAGAAGATGGTATGATACCTACAATAAAATGGCCCTAATCAAAATGGAGACAGGAGTACATAGCCAGGGAAGAACCAGCAAAATCTGTTAAGTCCCCAAATGGATAAATCTATACCATAATGCCTAATGTAAACAATATGAAAATAAACCAAACTAAATAAACTGAACACAATTGAATGATAATAATTACTTCCTACATTATGAAACAACAAGAGGTCTAAACATCCTAGAATTAAGAAATATTATGCATAAACATGCTCATGTTAGTTGTGACACCAAAAGATATCCTAAATATATCCTAAATAAATCCCTAAGTTGTTTAGACAAGATCTAACAGTGCCCAACATTGGCTCTTTTATAGTGCCTGTGAACCAACATAAACATTGCCCACATATGTCAGGATATATAATGAAAAACTATTCCCGGCCATTATGAATCAAAATGTTATAACACATGTGTACAAGGAAATAAATACTACTCCAAAAAAAGATATAATGATGCCTTAATTGGTACTAACAGTGAAAAAATCACTGTTTGGTCTAAAATCGTTTGAAGATGATAGCGCAGTATTCAGTTATAGCCCGCTACTTGTTGGTGACATGCACCATTATACAAATCCCAAAACATGGAATCCAAATCCCCAAAAGTCAAACAGACCTTTCAATAAAATATAAATATAGGCGCTGTTAATATTCCAAGCACTAGGCACATCCCCCAGTAATAAAGGAATGGCCCACATGAGCCATAATAGATATAAACATCATACACTGCGCATATCACAAATATGTCACAAACATTGCATCCCTGCCTATGTAAGTACAAAAAAATTCAAATATGTAAAAAATGAAACTCCAGTTCACCAAACGAATGAATAATAGTCCAATTGTTAATCCCAACAGTCGTCTTATCACAAATATGGCTCCAGTTGTTAGGAATGTTCCCGAGATAACTAAATGATACCCGGATGTAGACCGCTGGTGTTTCAAATTTCCCGTTGATTAAAAATCAAAAAAATGTCTAAAACACATAACCATAAATAAAAATGTCAACAAAATCAAATAAAAATGCACGTGTTGTTCCTGGCCAAAGCATATAACCACATAAATGATAGGGCATGGGTCAAAAAAAGTTCACAACACCCAACTGATGAATAATAGTCCAATTGTTAGTTCCAACAGTCAAATTATCACAAATGTTGCACAAGTTTGTTAGAAATGTTCCCGAGATGATGAAATAGTCCCTGGATGTAGACCGCTGGTGTTTCAAGCGTCCCCAGTGGATTAAATAACAAAAAAAATCCAAAACACATAGCACTAAGTAGGAATGTCCACAAAGTGTAAATAAAGATGCACATGTTGTTCCTGGCCCAAAGCACATAAACGATATGATGCAGTTTGAAAAAAATGTTCACAATAATAACGAACAGTTCCCAGATGTTATACAAAATCCCCTATGTATATGCCATACTGTTCAAATGAAAAAGAACAGTCCTCACATTGCAGGATACTGTAAAAAAGCCTCCCAAACACCAAACTGCCATTCGTAAATAAAACGCGATGGTAGATCCATGTCCATAGGCCTTTAACTAACACTTAAGCGACCCTAAAAGCACATAGGAACCCCCCTGGTCCAATACAGCTTCCAAAGGGTAATGTTCAACCACTCCAGGAGAAAAATGACCAGATAGTAAATATAAAATGAAAATAAAGCAAAAACACCAACTACGAAGCTGGTAGATGCATACCACACAACTGAGCCAACAGCGGGAGCAGGATCCGAATGAAAGTCAACAAAACCCTGCAAGTACGGCAGGTGCAAAGTCTCAAAACAGTACAAATACCAAAACCAAAAATAAAGTCAGCACCGAATGTGGTAAAAAGCATCAATGTAATGTGCATAAATACACATGTACAAAAATCTAATAACAAAAAAAATACTAGGTGTGGGGGAACAGCCCCCAGCCACCTAAACCAAACCAGTTTCAGCCAAATAGCCTTCTTCAGTGAAATGCTATAAGGAATAAACTCACAACACTCTCTTATAAATCCTAAGTACCAGCCCCTAAAAGTACCCTATTGAATAATGCTTAATACATTAATAATGTTCATTCAAACCTGGGGAAAACAAGCCTCCCAATTTAATTATCATAGGTTCATAGGTAGGTACTAGGCTATCTGCCCAAGGACATTTATAAGCCTAGCCAGAGTGTGTCAGCTTTCACTGCCCCATTGATTAATTAACTGAGCCTCTGTCAAGAAGAGGCAATGAAGTGATCCCAGGGGTGTATTTTCTGTTACCCATCCACTCGTCAAGGTTTCTCTTGAAGAGTGTTAGTGAGGGGATCTGCCTAATGTAGTTAGGAATTTTGTTCCAAAGCATGGGGAGTCTCTGTGACAGGAATCTATCCCTCCAGCATGTTCTATTTATTGTTGTGGCAAAGTTTAGCTCACTAGAGCGAGTGTCTCGCAGTGACTTGGATTTCTTTAGATGGAGCATGTCCATCAATTCTGAGTTGGACATGGCTTTGTAAGTCAAGCAGAGATCACCTCTAAGTAAGCGATATGCCACTGAGTACAGCCGGAGTTTTTCCAATAGGGCTGCATAGGACATATGTTTGAGGTCAGTAAATCTCATGGTGAGGTACTTTTGTGGTCTTTCCAGCTGTTGGAAGTGTCTTGTGAGGTAATCCCAAATGGGGCATTGTACTCTATGATTGGTCTGATGAGTGATGAGTAGAGGGGCACACTATAACCTCTTTATTTCTAGATGTGAACCCTTTAGTAATTAGATGGGCTGCATAGAAGCATTTCCTAACTACTTTGGCAATATGATTGTCAAAGGAGAGGTTACTATCTACCTGGGTCCTCAGATCTCTTATTACCTCTTCTGTATTAAGAGGGCTGCCACCTATGTGGTAATTCATGGGTGTTTTGTTTTTCCCAAACGGGATGACTATGCATTTTTTTGGCATTTAGCTTGAGACCATGACTTTGACACCAGGTGTCCGTCTCAGTAAGGCCCTTTTGGAGAATGTCCGTGTCAGCCAGAGAGTCAGTTATGGCTCCCAGTTTGCAGTCATTGGCGAACTTGGTTAGCCATAGTCCTCCTGTGTTTGCCTGTACTTCTGAGAAGTATATGCCGAACAGTAGGGGTCCCAGGTCCGAGCCTTGTGGGACACCACTTGTGACTGGTTTAGAGTCGGACTTGGAGCCCGCTATTCTTACCGTGTGAGTTCTGTCTGTAAGCCAGTTGACAACCCATCTCGTGATGTAGAAGTTTATGTTCAGGCTGGTGAGTTTTTCTATAATTTCCGAGTGGGGAATGGTGTCAAAAGCCTTGGCGAGGTCATGGTAGGCTGTGTGAACCACCTTCCCCTCATCTATGGCCTTGGTGACTGTTTCGAAGAAGTCAACCAGGTTTAATAGGCATGATCTGCCCTTAACAAAGCCGAACTGGGTCGGATCAAGTGTTTGGAGGTTCCCAGTGTCTTTGTTAATGAGTTCCATGATGATGCACTCCATAGCCTTGTAGACTGGGCTAGTCAGGCTTATGGGGCTATAGTTACCAGGGTCAGTTGTGGCCCCTCCTTTGTGGAGCAGAATAACTGTTGCTGTGCACCATTCTATGGGCATATAGCCTGTGGAGAGGCTGAGGCTGAACAGTGTGTTTAGGTGGGGGGTAAGTTCATTCTGTAGTTCATGCAAGACGGAGCCTGGGACATCATCTGGCCCCATTGACGCTGTGCTTTTGTCTTTTGAAAAGGCTGTTTTCACCTGTGCATCTGTGATTTCTGGGACACTGCACTGTTCCGGTATTATGGGCCCTTTTGGGAGAGAGAGGGGGGGGGTGAAGTTTGCACTGAATCTATCTGCCAGGATGTTGGCAATATCAGTAGGTTCAGTATATTTTGTGCTATTTTGCACTAGCTCAGAGCATATCTGTGAATTGCCACTTAGATTCTTGACAGAGCTAAAGAAGGCTTTGTGGTTATCTTTTGAATCCTTGGCTATTATTCTTTCAAAGTTAGCCTTGGATGATTTTATGAGGGACCTTAGTTTCTTACTGATACTGATCGGGGATGTCTTTCCTTCTTGGGATTTGCTTTTTTTCTGAACTAGTTTCTTCCTTCTATTGTATAGCCTGTTTATGGCAGGGGTCCACCAGACTGGTTTCCTTCTCTTAGCGGAGTGAGTCTTGGTTTTCCTAGGGATGGCACGATCCATGCATCCTTGTAGGTGCTCATAGAGTGCATTTGTAAAGGTTCCTGCATCTTGGACACTGTTATCCTTTAGCATGGAGGC
>NC_056733.1:878521706-878584206 GCF_019279795.1 Protopterus annectens
GCCATGGATACCTCAACTAGACTACCACAGTCAACAGAACATGCTTGGGTACAGGTCTCCAGCCCAGACACTGGCCATGTTATGTAATATATGTTGCATACATGTCAGTTGGAGCACCTCACTGGCCCTCTGCAAGAGAAAACCAGATGATTGGATGTTGCATTTAACTGTCACCCTGGGGATCACTCAAGTGGCATCAGTTGATAGATGGCCTGCTGACAAATGTCAGGTGGCATAATACCAGTGTACCCACATCCCCTACTCTTCTCATCTCTCCATGGACATTAGCCTGGTACACCTAGGAACACCTGCACCTATGGACCCCAGTACTGACAAATGTGTCAGTGTGCATTACTGAGAATAACAGTGTCTGTGTGTTTGTAAACTTGTAGTTGATAATACCCTGAGGGCCTTCTCACCCACTACACCTCCCATTGCCATAGTTAAAAATGGCTGCTGCTGTAATTGACATTAAATGTACCTTGTTATACTCTTCACTCTATGGGCTACCTGGAACTTGCAGTACCAGCATAACCCTGTTGTACAAATGGGTAGATAGGCGTGGGTTACCCTCTGAGTCCTGGCAAGTGTGTGTATGTGTGTAAGTGTGTATGTTTGTAGGAGACAGCATTCTGAGGCCACACTCTCCAAATACAATACACATTGCCATACATTATAAGGGATAGTAATGTTCCTGACATTAGGAGAGCCATGACAAACTCTCACCCTACTATCCCTGTGGCATGTGCAATAAATGCATATCCCTGTAGCAGCACTGATTAGATAGACAAGGGGTTGTTTTGCAGTCCTAGTCAATGTGTGATCATGGGTATGTCAGAGCATTATCATGGGTTTCAGTGAGTAAAATATCCAATGTGGGGTGTGGGTGCTGGGTATATTATCTTTACACCATGGTACCCCCAGTATATGTCCCAAGGTCCACTGTATGAGGACCACTGTCACCATCAACCATAAAGGTAACTGATTACACTATCCAGCCCAATGATCCATGTGCTGTGTGCAAATTCTCTGTAACAGAATGGACTCACTGACAAGGTAGTTAACATTGATAAACCCAGGTCTCTCAGATGTGTCTATGACTGTTATGGGTTTGTCAATGTGCATATGACAGTATGTCATACTATGTATTGTTCATTAACACCCAGTACATCCCCCATTACCATACTATACAAGGCCTGGTGATGTTCTTCACTTAACAAGAAACTCGAGACACACCTCATCCTAAAAGCTGTGTGGTGTGAGCAATTAAGGCCAAACACATTAGTAGCAATAAGTACCTAGTTAGGGGTTCTACTCTCAGTGTTGCCAAGTAAGTGTGTGTGTATGTGAAGGGATCTACTTCAATTTACAGAAAATACATGTCCCAGATCATTTGTCTAAGAACTGACTGGCAAAAGCTAACACTGCAAAGGAATCATCTTGTGTAAATTCCTTCCATCAAAACTAGTAGTAGATGTGTAAATGCCCTCTTCTCCACTGTACAGCTGTACAGCGATACTGGAGTTGATATATATAACATATGTGGGTTAGTAATAGTCAACACAATCCAGGATTAGTTATAACAGCATGAAGAGATATACCCATTAACCCAAAACACCAGATTTGGAACAGTTGCATAGCAAACAGAACACATGCATATATGGAACCACAGTGACCATTACAATGGCATGCAGGTTACATTGATAGCAATAGGCCACCAATGATAGTATGTCAACATGGAACATTACTAGAACCACATTTCAATACTTATTGAACAATAGGACATATGTCCCAACAGTAGGTTTGGCCCATTGATTTGTGTATTTAGATTATTGTTGCAGATATGGTGGGGGGGGGGGGAGAGATGTCAATTAACATCTTATATATTCTTGCAGTACTCACAATTTTAATGATCATTGCTCTAATCATTAAGGTACAGGTATTATTACAATACCCTATGGCTTTGGTTTTTGGCAGTGGTATGTTTATAAACAGTGTATACTTCAATTGTTTTATAGCTAAATTCTACATCTCTTACCTGGTAGACCTGTGGAGGGAATGTTTGTTAACACTACCTGACTGTTTGGATTCCTATTGGAACATCGAATTTTCAATTGCTTGAATCACTTAAGGTTGACCTTAAATGATCAAACCTGTCAGGGTACGTTTTGTTTGTTTTATTTATTTATTATTTTTTTTAATTTGTCGACCATATGGTATTCGAAGTTCCGTAACTTCGATTTTGTAATAGGTAACCGACTGTTTCTACACATATTCCCAGATTCCAAGTAAATATTATGCACATACCTCTCAATCTCTTAATGCATACACTCTGGACAAAGCTTGACAACATGGGGGTACAAATAGGGACATATTTTGAATATTGCTCTCATAAACCTGGAGAGTTGCTAGAGTGACAGGATTTGTTTTAATATACATTTTCTGAAGGTTTTGAGGTCTGAAAATCAAATGTATGTCATTATTTAGTGACTACAATTCTGAGATCATCCCACTGATTTGCCAGGGGGACAGAGGAACAGGCAGAAAATATGAGCCCATTATCTGGACATTCTGAAAAAATGTGTACAGTTGAGAGGTATGATTATGCGTACAGCTTACTACCACTCCCAGGATTCGAACCATGGCTGTGTCTGCTAAAAATACAACAATTTAAGTTTCAGCAGTGTGTTATTTGGATATTGCTATTTCTTCAGTGTTTTCTAAGTCTCTCTTGGTTGTACAGTCTGCCCTTGTAATTACAGCAGTCTTATACAAACATTCCTAGACATATTTTTATGTAGCACAGTGTGAGAAACAGTGGTTGACACAACATTACTATTCAGAGAATGCAACAATAAATGCCATTCAATACCAGAGTAAACACAACCAGTCCAGGATTTAGAGCTTGATTGCCAGGCAGTTACAGTTTTATTTAAATATCACCTATATGGAACTATTACTGTCATATTGTCTGGTTTATTCAGTACAACCCATACACAATTTTTATACTGCCAGCTGACTTTATACTACTTTTATATTTATTTGGTATGACTACTACAATTAGGACTGTTACTCACCAGCCTCGTGACGCAGCCTTTGCAACCTACTAGCATGGGCTTCCTGATTCACAGCCCGCTCAGCTGCAGCTGTAAGGGAAATAGAGAAATATTTAGGTATACCTATTCATCATATACACAGGTTGGACATTAGTAAACAGTCATAGGTATGAGCACTTACACACTGCTGGGACATCACCCCTCTGCCTTGCTTCTTGGACCCACTCATCCAAGAGCTCCCTCTTTCTCCACTTCAAGTCGGCATAGTGGTGCAGGGCCTGCTCATCAGTTCAAGGGATACCAGTGGCACTGGTGAGATCATGGGCAAGACGGTCCCAGGCTTTTGCTTTATATTGGGAGCTTTGGTACTGGCCCTGCAGCAGTCTCTCATCATGGTTTTGTACCAGGAGTCCTACCATGATCTTGGACTCCTGTATGCCCCAGCACTGCACACGGAAGCTCATGCCCTCACCAACTCCTGCCATACTGCATACAGTGGGAAGCTACAACCAGTTATGAGCTGTATTCCCGCCTGTGGGGTTTAAATATGGCTGATTTCCCACCCTTTGTCGTGAATGGACGGTTTTGAATATGCTGAGCTAAGTTAAGCTATGGGCAAACCTGCTTAGCTAAGGTTGGCAGTGCTTAAAGGGGCAGGTTCAGCACTGCTTACCAATGGGCAAATCCACTTAGCTAGGCTACTCATTGCTTAGCAGTCATATTTACATAATGCTTACACCTGGTAAGAAGAGCTCTACAATGCTTAAGCATTGCTTATTTTTCATTTTATAGATTATCTGCTGTATGGCATTGATTCATCATTCATTACATATTATAAATTTGTTTACTGTCCCTGACATCCCCCAGTGTGCTTTCATTACATTTTTTCATGTGTTCATAGGTTCATAGGTTCATACAAGGCTATCGGCCCTAGGCCTATACAAGCCTAGCCATAACAATTCCCTGGATATTTTTTCCCACAATATTTACTTCTCTGGAACCCTGTCTAGCAGAGAGACTGACATGATCCCCGAGGTGAATTTTCTATCTCCCATCCAATCATCAAGGTTCCTTTTGAAGAGGATCAAGGAGGCACTCTGCTTGACATGTATGAGCAGTCTATTCCAGAGTATGGGGAATCTCTGGGTCAGGAACCTATCCCTCCAGCATGTTTTGTTCATTGTGATGACAAGATTTAGATCCCTGGAGTGTGTGGCTCTGAGGGATTGGGATTTCTTTAAGTGGAGCATGTTCAACAGCTCAGGGTTTGACATGGCCTTGTATGTTAAGCAGAGATCACCTCTGAGTAGACGATATGCCACAGAGTATAGCTGGAGTTTTTTTAGATGGTCAGCATAGAGCATCTGCTTTAGGCCTGTGATTCTTTTAGTGAGGTATTTCTGCGGCCTTGTTGCAGATGTCTTGTGAGGTACATACCAAATGGGGTGTTGTGCTCTATACAGGGTCTAATGAGGGATGAGTACAGTGGGACAGTGATCTCCTTTTTTCTGGATGAAAATCCCTTAGTGATGAGTTGTGCCAAATAGAAGGATTTCCTGACTGTTGTGATGATGTGGTTATTGAAGGTGAGACCACTGTCCACCTGTGTCCCATCACACTTTCGGTGTTTAGTGTACTGCCACCTATGTGGTAATTCATGGGTATATGTTTTTTCCCAAAGGGGATAACTATACATTTCTTGGCATTAAGCTTGAGCCCATGGCTCTGGCACCAAGCATCTGTTATTGTAAGGCTCTTTTGTAGAATATCCACATCATTTGGGGATTCAATAATGGTTCCCAGTTTGCAGTCATCTGCAAACGTTGTTAGCCAGAGTCCCTTAGTGTTGGCCTGTACTTCAGAGAAGTAGATGCCAAACAAGAGCGGTCCCAGGACTGAATCCTGAAATACTCCACTTGTCATTTGTCTGGAGCTGGATTTGGAGTCAGCAACTTTTACAGTCTGGGTTCTGTCAGTAAGCCAGTTGGCAACCCATCGAGTGACATAGGGATTTATGCCCAGAAGTAAGTTTATCTATGATTACAGTGTGGGGGATGGTGTTGAAGGCCTTGGCGAGGTCCAGATAGGCTGTGTGGACTGTCTTACCCTCGTCTGCAGCTCTCAAGACTGATTCAAAGAAGTCAGTCAGGTTCAGGAGACAAGATCGGCCCTTCACAAACCCAAAGTGGGTGGGGTCCAATGTTTGAAGGTAGCCAATGTCTTTGTTTATAAGTTCCATGATAATGCATTTCATGCCCTTCCAGATCAGGCTCATCAGACTTATGGGACAGTAGTTCCAGGGATCCAAGGTGGATCGCCCTTGTGGAGTGCGATAACTGTAGCTGTGCGCCACTCAGTGGGCACAAAGCCTGAGGTGAGGCTATGATTAAACATGACACTTAGGTGAGGTGCCAGTTCATTTTATAGTTCATGTAGTACACAGCCCGGGATGTCATCTGGTCCCATGGATGCTATATTCTTAGCTTTGGAGAGTGCGGTTTCTACCTGTGTGGCCATGATTACCGGAATTTGGCAATCTTTTGGTATTGAGATGGGCCCTTTAGGGGGCGAGAGGGGGTGAAGTTGGCACTAAATCAATCTGCCAGAATATTGGCAATATCCTTGGGATCAGTATATTTAATGTAATTCTGTTGTAGCTCAGAGCAGATGTGAACATTGCCATTTAGATTTTTGACATAACTATATAATGCCTTGTGGTTGTCTTTGGAGTCTTTGGCAACTTTATTTGCGTAACTAGCTTTGGAGGATTTTATGAGAGAGCTCAGCTTTTTACTAAGGCTGGTAAGGGAGTTTTTTGCATCCCGGGATTTTCCTCTTTTCTGCAACAGTTTCTTCCTTCTGTTTTATAGTTTGTTTATGGCAGTGGACCACCAGATTGGCTTCCTTTTTTTGGAGGACAGCGTCTTGGTTCTATTTGGGATGGCACAATTCATACACGAGTGGATGTGCTCGTACAGTGCCTTAGTGAGCATTCAGCAGTCGAACTTTCTTTTACGGATGTTTCCTTACTGGGGGCTGGGGGTGGGATGTGGATGTCAAGGGTGTTTAGCTTATGGTCAGACCTGACCAATGAGGGGGTGACCACTGGTGTGGAGCATCTATCTCCCATGTTGGTAATGACCAGGTCTAGGATATTGGAGCCCCTGGTGGGACAATGGATTAGTTGACCCAGGGTGTTGGAATTTATCAATTCCAAGAACCGTTGGGAAAAGGTGTTGGTACCCGAGTAGTTTTCCCAGTTAATGGCAGGGTAGTTGAAATCACCCAGTATTATGGTGTTTGGTTGTATCTTAATATTTTCCAGTATGTTTAGAAAGGTGTAGTGAGAATCTTGGGGCATGGTGGGGGATCTGTAGCAAGCTACAATTTGGATTGCAGTCTTACCTAGTGTTAGTTGCACCTGGAGAATTTCAGATGCATTGTGTTGGGCAACTAGCCTGGAGGTGTGAATATCCTTGGTGAATATGGACACTCCTCCACCTTTAGTGTTTCGGTCTTAGGTTGGTGGCCGAAAAGTGTGGTAAGAGTTGTAGCCTGGTATTGCAGGGGTGCTCTCTGGAGCCTTGCACTCAGTTACTGCACAAATATCTATGTTCTCCATTTTTAGGAGTGCCTCGAGAGAGTGCATTTTGAGGTTTAGACTTCTAGCATTGAGTAGCATTCCCTTCAGATTTTGCATGCTTGTATATGTTATGGTGGTGGTTTTGTCCTTTGAACCTTGCCTAAAAAAGGCACTATACTGGTGGCAAGAGCTTTAGCTGGTAACCTGAATCCCACGGGTAACAGGTGCAGACCATCTGTGGCAAAGCATTGTGGTTTGTCGATCATGTCGTCCCAGGCAGACAGATGCTGGATCCCCTTTGAATGACACCAGAAGCTTAGCCAGTTGCTGAAGCCAATCATTTTGTCCTTATACTGTGGTATCATTCTGGGCGAAGGCAGGAGGCTACTCAGGGCTAGGGTCATACCTGCCTAGGCCACATGATCCGAGAGCTCTTCCATGTCTCTTTTCATGTAGTCCTGGGAGGTACGTCTCAAGTCATTCACTCCAACATGGACAAGAACAGATTCGTATTTGTACTTGTTGTGGAGTGACTTGAGTGCATGCATTATGTGGCAGATCCTGGCACCTGACAGGCAGCTGACTGTAATTTTCTCCTTGTTCAGCCTGGTGAGTGGGACATCAGTGTGCCTGACTATAGAGTCACCTATGACTAAAGTGTTGGGTACATTGTCTTGCCTTAGGGGCTGTTGTTGGGTGGCACACTGGTGTTGTGAGCTATGTGTCACTTTGGTTGTGACTGGTGTTTGTTTGTGTGACTATACTGTATGGGGCACTTGTGTTTATATGGGTTTTTCACAACTTTATTAAACTGACACCTCACATCTGGACCTAATACAGTACTCTGGTTAACAAATATATATTATTTAGTAGCTAATTATAAAAATAAATGTTTATGTACTGCTTTCACATGTAAAATACAAATTGGTTATAGGGGGACTAAACTAGGAATGGCTGCTTGTAAAGCATACGCTCTGACCACTACACTATTGAAATACTGCTTATGCTGGTTGTCTCTTGCTATTTAACTTCTTGTGCTGTTTAAGCTGACTAAGCATAGCTAAGCAACGGGCACACCCATGCAGCTATGCTTAAACTTTATTGCATTTATAAAAAATAACATTTTTGTTGTGTTATTTTATTTGTACCCTTCAGAATATCCCTGCTAATGCGTAACCTGTTATTCTATCAACTTTCTGCTTTGTCAGGAGATTATCCCTTTTGGCTTTGTCCACATTCTTGGGTTGGGAGGTGTGCGCTATGTGCTTATGCTGCATGTCTTATTCTGACAACATTTGTCTTGGTGGGGACGATTGTCCATTATGGCTTTGACCAGATTTGTTATCCTGAAGGGTTGAGGGTGTTACGAGCATTCTCGCTCATTTTAAATTGCTGAAAGGCAATTCTGGAGTGCAGAGGGTGTGTATATTGTGAGAGCTCTGCTCTCACACACACCCCCTGCGCTCGTACACAGAACTGTCTTCATTTTATAGCATGGCAACACGCCTTCATACATATGCATGGCGTGCTGCCATGCTGAACAGGAACGGTCCCTGCCATGCAGGAATACCTTATTCCTGCATGGCTGCTTGCTGAATCCCAGAGATTGTCTTTTTTCTAAGGTACTTTGTAAAGTACTTATGTAGGTCCTCAAGCTCAGCTTTACTAGGTCACAAAATATAGTCTTCCTAAAATCACTGCATACAACTGAAGGTTTATATAGTACACTGACCATGTTTTATTTTGTAAAAAAAAAAACACAGCTTAGTTGTGTTTGTAGATCCACTGTGGCAGCTTTAGAATAATTTTACCAGCATAATTACTCTTACCAGCATAATTAATTACTCTTACCAACATAATTACTCTTCTATCTGTAAATTCTCAATAGAATGCATGGATATTAATGTTTGTAAATAACGACAGAAATTTAATTATACTGACTACTCTGCTATGTATTTGCTGAATCTGCACTTTAAAATGTTTTATTGTAAATATTGGTTGCATTAAATTGTTACCTCGGAGCATTTCTTCCCAGGCCTGCACTGAAAAAGGCCACCTGTCCTCAGTTGAACTTTCCTGATAAACACTTGTCAGTAAATAAATAAAAATAAATACATAAGAGCAGTCAAAGCAGAAACTAATGGTTAAATAAACCATACTGAAGATGCTACAGACAAGTTTTTTCTAGGACTTGGCAATGGTGTAGAATTGGAATGAATCTACTGGAGTGCTATAAATATAATGGCCTGTGAAAAGTCCCTTGGTATCTACCTTGCATTGTTGATTTAATAACATTTGCCTATGCTTTAGCACACATTTAAGATTATAGCATTTTTATTAATAAAAGAGGAAGAATGCCAAATTTCAGTAAAATATAATGTGCATCCAGTAAACACGTTCCACATTTCTTGTATTACTTATCTAATATCTTTAACATTTAAACTGTAAACAACTGGAAACACATGTCGGGAATCTTTCACTTGAACCCTATTTACTAATGATAACAGGAAAATGTATTTTTAAAAATAGATCAATACATAGTAGACCTGTCAGGACTCATATTCTCATAAATATAATTTACAAAACCTAAAGTGCATCCCTCATTCACAAACGAAGCTCCTAATTCTTATAGACCCATTATATACATATTTTCCATTCAGATCATCTTAGACAAATGGACTGCTTGTTTTTTTTTAATTACATTATATTAACAAACAATGATTTGACCCTGAGAGTATCCTCCTGCATATTTTTAGCAGTTTAAGATGCTGTCCGGTTTGATTCTCAGCTAGAGCGCCTTCTGCGTGGAGACATGCGTGAATGGGCATACCTTCGTTGAAGGTTGTGCATCAGGCCTGGCAAGCCGGTATGCAACAATCAACTGCCAATCATTAGTGGACTGGAGTTCCGCTGTGGTGACCCTTGACCGGGAAAAAGCTGAAAGAGTAGGTTTCCAGTTTTGTCTTATAGTTTGCGTTATCGGTCATATACACAGTTCACTGGTTTCTGGTTTGCAAAAATATTCAACTGTCAACTGGGTCCCACCTCTACCTTTTCTGTTTTGTATTGTTTCACCCTATAACTTGTTGTTTCCTCACTATGATTCTGCAAACTGATTGTAAAGGGGGGTCACGGGGTCATGTTGAGACTGGCCTGTATGAATGCCTGTGCTGCTAGCTCTCTGACAGTGTAAACTACATTCTATACCTCTCTACACTTGAGCCTGTACACTGTAGCTTCATTTAATCATACCCAACTGGTCTTACTTCATTCAAAGATATTGGTTTCTTGAGTCTGTACTTCTGATTTTTAAGGACATATTTTAAGGTATTTTTTCCCACTGGTTAAAGTCTGTGCAATGCATATGTTAGCACAGTTAATACAGGACACTCCATTTTGTTTTTTATACCCAATGCTTTGAATGATCTCTTATTGAATATATACCACTCAGTGCCTGTATCTTGCCTGAACTCTACCACTTGACCATCTGTGGACAATGTCTTAGTCCAATGATTTTTATTTTTTATAAAACTCGTATCTCTCCAGGACTAATGCACTTACAGCACATAGTTCAATTGTATCAACCACAAGTTCATTATCTGACTATCAACTTGCATTGTCCTTGGATAAGCACATAATGTTTTCAATGACAATTTGTAACACTTTTGTTTAAATTTACTAGTGTGAAATTTTGCATTACAAGTTTTTGCAAAATGATGCAGAGCTCCACATTCCCAACAAACATTATTGGTTGCAGGACAAGCTGCAGCCTCATGGCTATAACCATATCTCTTGCATGGAAGTCTTTCCTGACAGATTATTCTGACTCTTTTATTATTTGCTTCATATGCTTTACATAACTTTCTGACACTACTAGTCACCTTACTGTCTAACAGGGCCTGTTTTGTTTCATTAACATTCTCTTTAATTTTCACTTTGATTAGGAATTATACTACAACTTTACCATGCACACATCTAGCTCTTCAGATAATTCTCTGATTTGTAAACTTGTAATTTCATTTGCAATGTATACATGCGCACACACACACACACACACACACACACACACACACACACACACACACACACACACACACACACACACTATGATCTGTTTTTATTTTAGTAGCTCCTCTCTATCTACGTGTATGGGGGCCAGGTACATCTGCCTTACCACCAGGCTTGCATCACTAGTATATCAAAGCCTTCAGAGGGAGTGAGCAGTAATGCACACACTCATAGAAGAGGATATAGCAGGACCTCAGATCTATGAGTATGGATGTCAGCTACCAGAAAAGGCCTAAGAACAGAAAAAAAAGAAAAACCCTGATGGCTGCCTAAATGGCGGCCTTCTGTAAGCATCTATTTTTCCCTGGAAGAATTACTGGGCTGATCAATCGAGGGAGCTGATGGCTAGCACTGACTGGAGAATAAAAAACATAAACATCTTCGTTATCATCCAAGAAATTCTTCTGAAGTCCAGTCTATATAAACTTCTACAAATAAAGAAAAATATATAATAAAATATTTGCATGTAGCTCACTGGCTTTAAACAAGTAAGTCTTTATATAAAACAATTACTTTAGGAAATTTATGGGAACATATGTAGGCAGTAATTGTGTATTTGAGCAACATATGGCCAGGGTAGTAAAAAAATCATTCTTTGTCATCCAGCCTTTAAGTAAGAGTATGGCATCCAAGTCCAAGGAAGCCAAAGTGCCACTATATTTGATTCTTATTGGACCCATCATTGAGAATAATGTCCCCATTCAGCATGTACCTGACCAGATATATGCAACAGTTGTAACACCTACAAAGGTTTCTTGCCAGGCGTATCCAGAGTATAAATGCATTGTCTTATAGAGATTGTCTTAAAGTTCTATCTTTATACTCACTCTCCTACAGGTTACTCAGAGGTGAGCTATGCTTGGCATACAAGGCATCCTTGGATCCAGCTCTGATGGACCTTTTGCACATCTACAAAATGAACATCAGAACCTCTAGAGCCAAGGATTTAAATTTTGCTTGTGACATAAATAAGATATGTTGGAGAGAGAGATATGTGTCTCAGAGGATCCCAGTGCTCTGAAACAGGGTCCCTATTCATGTGAAGCAAAGTCCATCCCTAACACTATTTACTTGTAATCTAGACCAATTGATGGGAAATCAGAATTTCACCCTAGGTCTGGCCGTATGTCTCTGAGAGACAGAGGCAGACAGTAGGGCCCAAACTAACATACTCCCACACATAACCTCTAGAAACTTCCTAACTAACATGCTCCCGCCTATTAAATGTCCTTGATACATAGGGGCACAGTTGTGTTGTGTTGCAGCGCTCGGCTTATAAAGGCCCTGGTGGTTGTTAGCCTAGTATATACATATAAACCTATAAAACTTCCGGTAACCTTTTTTCATGAAGACAGAACTTCTGACTACAATTATCTTATTGAGTGAGTCTCTCTGCTGACTACATCACTGGAACTTTTTTTAATCTCATTTTGTTAAGTTTAGGTAAAGGATGGCTTAAGAAAGTAAAGCTCAGGTACAAATCACTGTCATGACACTTACTACTACCAGTAAATGTATGTGGCGGTAGTGTGGCAATTCCTCAAAGATTATAAAAAATCTAGATATTCAGAATTTAAAAGTTCATTTTCATTCTGAAGACAGACCCCCTGATGTTCACATCCACTCCACTCACTCCATTACTCTTGTATTCGTAAAGCTAGTACTTTGAGTTCTCTGACCATTATACTAGTTAAACCTTAGCCAGCTTCCTATCTCTGGCTTCTTTATACTTATTAGCTGATTATGCCAAAGCCCACAGCACTGACCCCATTTTTGTATACACCAATAACTGTTAAATCTGAAACACCATTTAGAATTAACAACTACAATATTTCATATTCAATATTATAGATCTGGGCTATAAAATGAACAGCATATCAGGCTGTGAAGACATAAACCTGGATGTGGTGGGCAGTTGTGGCTGCTATGTGTTAGGTAGTGGCTAGCAGAGTGTCCGTGAGACTTGCAGGTGAGGAATAGATTGTGTAACATACAGAAAGGTAAGAAGATTGAAATGTTAAGTGATGAGCTCTGGAAAATATTATGGAACTTGGGGTGTGAAGGGCAGAAATGACACTGGTCAAGATGCTAGAAGGAGATTCTGGGATGACACAGTCAGAAGAAGATTAATGAGGACTAGCAGACAGTGGCAAATTGGTGTGGAGAGGGAAACGGAGAACAGGTAGGAAAAGATGGGGAAGAATCAGGTAAGAGAAAAAAAGTAAAGGTGCAGTTAGAGAAGAGCTGGAAGGAACCAGACAAAGAGAGGCAGCTATAGAGGAAAGGCAGAATGACAGGCAGGAAATATGATGAGGCAGGACAGCAGGGGAGGGTGCCCTCTATGAAGGCAGACCGGAAAAGGGATGATATAAGGGACCCACAGAAGGAAGAGGAGGAGGGGACTCAGGTGTATTAGAAGTGGACAATAGTGTGAAATGCTGGTAGGAAAAGTGCAGGAGGGCTGGGAAAGTGTTCTGACACAGTACAGTGAGTAAGGTAGCCAATGAGGGAACAGTCAAAAATTGGCTGGACATGGTGAAAGTGGAGTAGAAAGACTAAGAAAGAAGTGTCATGAGGTGGGGTAGGAGGTAAGGAAGGGGGGGACAGTCAGTATGGGGATGAGAAAATATCACAAAGGAGATTAAGGCAAACTGGACAGACCATGTTAAACTGGCACACTGTTCTTAGAGCTTAGACGTAGGCATGGAAAGAGGTGACTAAGGAGGCCACCAAGGAGGAACAGACATCTTGTTTTTCATGCAGTCAGCAGAGCCTAGAAGAGAACAAAGGACAGGTGACAGGAAACAAAGACGTAGGTGGCAGAAACATGCCAAGATATGTGGCTGGCAGAAATATTCTGATGAGTCTTATTGATAACAGAAACCAGCATATCAGGTTAGACGAGAATTAAGGAGAATAATGACCGAGAGGAAAAGGGGCATCACAGAACAAAAGGGAGCGATAGCTTGTAAGGTCCTAGAAGGTGACAGGAAACAGACACAGAAAATATTGTATAATATCAAGTACAGACAGGCCACTTCATCTGCAAGCACATCAGCACACAGTGAATAAACCTGCATGATATCTTACCTCAGTCATTGGTCAACATTACAAAAAACAAGCAATCTGGCCAAAGCAACTGCCTGCACAGCATTCCAGTTCCAACCAGCTAACATGACAACTATCAAAAAGCTGCTAAAGAAAATAAAAAGATGTGGTTTTGTTTTATACACACATTATCACTAGCTTACCTAAAGAAAATTGTCCCCCCCCCATAGCCTACCCACAAGTCATATTTATAAACAAATACTTGCAAGAAGGTTAATTTTACACTTTCTGAAAGAAGTTAATATTAATACCTTTGTTTAAGAATGGAGAACCACACAAAATTGAAAACTGCAGGTCTATCATCTTTTAAGCCCTTTACCAACAATTCTGAAACAAGTCATTCATAATCAACTCATGGCATGTCAGCCAACAACAAAACCAACACAGCATAATTCAGATCTAAGTACAGGACTCAAACGGCATTGCAAAAATTTGTATGCCATGAGCAGTGGCAGTAATAAACCAACCGCCATTATATTCCTAGACTTCAGTAAAGCATTTGATGTGATAAACCACCTTTTACTGTTGTACAAACAACATGAATTAAAATGCAAAACACTAAACACTTAGGCAGCTATCAGGAGTTTTCTAATCTTAGCCATAACCCCAGAAGGTATGTCCAGTAAGGCACTTTACAGTTCAGCATGAATGGCTATTAGCAAGGGCATGTCACTCATAGAAACAAGTGCAAGAGATGTAACCTCTCCAAACTGTCCTGTCTTCAAAGAACCAGTGCTCCCATGAAGTCTCTGGTCTCCACCTGGTCCTTTACCATGCAATCGTACAGCCTGGAAACATGTCTACATGTGTTCCTCTTGAGCATATGCCAGCCAGCAGTGACTGTTCCCATGGCTGCCGCTGTCTGCCTCCATTGTGGGTATGCTCAACAGCACAGATACCTCAAGGTTATAAAAGTGCAGGCATAGTCTATGGGATGATCATCCACATAGCATGGCCACATAGTCACTGTCGCGCAGTTCCACATTATCCTGAAAATGTGGTACTGGTGGCAGTGCCATTCCTTGGAGGAGATGCCCCCTACAACCAAGGCCAGTCATAGTTTACATCATTCAAAATGGGGGACCCACAACCCCTGTAACATCCACATCCATACAGCACTATGTCCCCTGGAAGCAGTACTGTGCAAGAACACAAAAAATCTGACCCCTTCCCCACTTAAGAAGCTTCACCCCTCATTGCATGGTATACTCAGCCCCCCCATCACCGACCTGTGCAACACAATTATTTCCACATCTCTAATCCATTCTCACTTCCACCTGTGTAGCTGCAAATGACCCTGTCACTGTATCATACCCCCAAATGTGAATATGATGACCCCTGTGCTCTGCTCACCTCATTGTATTACATGAGTTTGGTTATGTCTGATGCAGGTCTATATTATATCATCAAACCATCAGATCATCAAATGGCATTTCATCAGAAATGCTGTCATTGAACCTCCCACACCCCAAACAAATTATATATACCAACTCCGAGATCGCACTACAGTGGGGAGATGGCAAATTTTCTGATCCTTGCCATAATGCAATCTCAGTAAGAACAGTACAGTGAATGGTATGTTCAATAAAATGCCATTCAAAATGCCATTTGATGATCTGTTCTTTCATTAAAATAATAGGGACCCATCTGATGCACAGAGTGGCCAGTTCATGCACCCTACTGCATAGCCTGGGTATAATATTGCATGCATCAGCTTTAGTCACTGTTGTTTGTATTCTGATCCATTGTTGTGCACCAAACACTACCTTTTGGCCAGTGCTGTATCATATTGCTCCCACCTCAGCCTCACTGTGGTTTTCCTGCAACCAGTTCTTCGAATGGCTCCACATCCTCACATGTCCTCTGCCACAGGCTCTGATTTGTCTGTTTCTTCAGTGGTGGCCCCCTGTTCTAGGTGTCTGCATATCATCATGTTGAGCAGAACTGCATGTACAGCAAATGTCTTGCTGCAGGCCAATGCATAACATTGCAAAGGGCCACCACTGGAACCTAAGCAACAGAAGCAGACTTTCAACAGTCTGAACACACATGCAGCAATGTTTCAGGAGAGTGACAGTGCAGAGTTGTACATCACATCACACCATGTTCTGAGGGTCCCTTATCTGTGTCATCAGCCACAGCTTCAGGGGCCACAGCTTCAGGGAATAGCCAGAATCGTCATTAAGATGTCCATGTGGGAAATCACCATGCACAAATTGCTGGTAGAAATCATGCATATGCCAGATATGGAAACCATGTGGACTACCTGAATGGCAGACACACTGGAAATAATACCCTGTGCATTACACTCCACCCGACACTTGATGGAATGGAATTCTTTCTGCTCAATGTACCACTGCACATGTAGAAAATACAGGGCCTTAATAGCAATCAAGCCAAACCTCAGGGATATTGGCTATTTCAGAGAACACCCAGAAAGTGGTGTTTCTTTCCTCTGATTTCTGTGAAAACCACGTGCCCCTCTATATACTGCAGTGTAGCCTTGAGGAACTGCTGTAGGACTTGTGAGGCTTATGCCTGCGATATGTCCACTGTATCTTTTGATTGCCACTGGAAGGTCTGAGAAACAAATATGGTCAATACTACATTTCTACCAGTTCTCATATAGAGTTACCATTTACATGGTAGTTGTCAACAGTGTCCCTGTTATGAAGGTGATGGTATGTTAGTTACAGGTAGATCCATCAACATTGTACGGGAAAATGACTTTCCTCATCATGGGCACTGGCTTCAAGAATGACCCCCTAAAAATTCCTGTGCTGTTAATGTAGCTGCACAACTGGCTTCTTAGTACAGTCTCTTCCTCTGTTCACGAAAAAAGACAGAGTACAAATTTGCTGCCTTAAGCTTTGCATTGTGCGGCTTTTATGCATTTTTAAATCATACTGCTTTATTGTTTATCCTCATTCACATTTATAATTGGTCTCACTACTATAATGTCACACATTTGGGATGTACTTCACTGGGCATGTCAAACAAATAGAAATACCCCAGAGGTTCATAACTAGAAAGATCAATGGTGAAAAACACAAAGCTACTATAATAGACTGAAATCATTGTCATAGGTTCATAGGTTCATAGGTTGGTACTGGGCTATCTGCCCGAAGGCATATATTAGCCCAACCATGTTGTGTGGTATTCACCACCCCTTTAGTAGTTCCCCAGAGCCTTGTACTAGCAGCTAGTACCCTTGGCCCCTATCTAGTAGTGCTGTTGGTGTGATCTCCGGTGTGAACTTTCTGTTACCCATCCACTCATCAAGGTTCCTCTTGAAGAGTGATAGTGAGGGGCTCTGTCTTATGTAGATCGGGACCCTGTTCCATAGTAAGGGAAGTCTCTGCAAAGGGAATCTATCCCTCCAGCATGTTGTATTCATTGTTGTGTTGAGGTTTATATCCCTAGAGCATGTAGCTCGAGTAGATTTGGTTTTGCTAAGATGGAGCATGTTCAACAATTCTGGGTTGGACATGGCTCTGTACATTAGACAGAGATCGCCTCTGAGAAAGCGGTATGCAACAGAGAACAGTCTTAGCTTTTTCAATTGTGCTGCATAGGGCAACTGTTTGAGGCGAGTAATCCTCTTGGTTAGGTACCTTTGTGGTTTCTCCAGCTGCTAGAGATGTCTAGCCAGGTACATTCCAATTGGTGCATTGTACTCAATAATGGGTCTGATGAGGAAAGAGTAGAGGGGCACCATTACATCCTTAGATCTTGATGTGAACCCTTTCGTGATCAGATGGGTCACATAGAAGGATTTTCTAACCACTTTGGCAACATGGTTATCAAAGGAAAGCTGACTATCTACTTGGGTCCCTAGATGCCTTATTTCTTCTTCAGATTTCAGGGGATTACCTCCTATGTTGTAGTTTGCGGGTACTCTGTTTTTTCCAAAGGGGATTACTACGCATTTTTTTGCATTTAGCTTGAGACCATGGCTTTGACACCATGCATCAATCTCATTTAGGCCCTTCTGGAGGATCTCCATGTTGGCCGGAGACTGTGTTATAGCACCCAGTTTGCAGTCGTCCGCAAACTTAGTCAGCCACAGCCCTTCCGTGCTTGCCTGTACTTCTGAGAAGTATATTCCAAATAGGAGAGGCCCCAGGACAGAGCCCTGAGGCACACCACTCATTACTGGTCTGGATTCGGACATAGATCCTGCTACTCTTACTTTATGGGATCTGTCTGAGAGCCAGTTTGTGATCCATCTTGTGACGTAAGGCTTTATGCCCAGGCTGGTGAGCTTATCAATAATACCTGAATGGGGAATGGTGTCAAATGCTTTAGCAAGGTCAAGGTAAGCCGTGTGTACCTCCTTTCCCTTATCTATAGCCTGAGTAACTGTCTCAAAGAAATCCACCAGGTTCAGGAGGCATGATCTGCCCTTGACGAAGCCGAACTGTGTGGGGTCCAGCGACTGGAGGTTCCCAATCTCTCCATTTATGAGTTCAATAATGATTTGCTCCATAGCCTTACAGATCAGACTGGTCAGGCTTATTGGTCGGTAGCTCCTAGGGTCAATTGTGGCCCCACCCTTGAGTAGCGGGACCACCATTGCTGTGCACCATTCTATGGGCACATATCCTGTGGAGAGGCTGAGACTGAACAGGGTATTAAGATGCGGGGTTAATTCCTTTTGGAGCTCGCGCATGATACAGCCTGGGACAACATCTGGTCCCATGGAGGCAGTTTTTTTAGCTTTAGATAGAGCCTTGTTAACCAACATATCAGTAATAATTGGACTTACACAATCCCCTGGAATGGTAATAGGCCCTGTAGGTGGTGGGGGGGAGGGAGAAATTTGCACTGAACCTGTCAGCCAAGATGTTGGCAATGTCAGAAGGGTCAGTGTATTTTGTTCCATTTTGTACTAACTCAGAACAGACCTGAGTGTTGCCATTTAGGTGTTTGACGTAGCCATAGAAGGCCTTATGGTTATCCTTGGCATCCTTGGCAACTTTCTTTTCAAAATTAGCTTTAGTTGACTTGATGAGGGCCCTCAATTTCTTACTAATGCTGATCAGGGATGATTTTTCTACTTGAGATTTGGCCTTTTTTTGTATAAGTCTCCTCCTTTTATTGTAAAAGTTGGCTTATGGCCGGGGTCCACCAGACTGGTTTCTTCTTGCTTGAGGAAGGAGTCTTGGTTTTATTTGGGATAGCACGGTCCATGCAATCCTGAAGATGCATATAGAGTGCCTTGGTGTAGGATTCCGCATCCTGGATATCATTATCCTTCTGCAAGGGAACAGTGAAGCTTTCCACTTCGGATGCAAGTAGTTTGAAGTTTGTTTTGGAAAGGTTTTTGACTATGGATTCTTTGATTGGGGGAGGTGGAGGAGTGAGGATGTCCAGGGTTATCAGTTTGTGGTCGGATCTGACCAAGGAGGGGGTGATAACGGGTGTGGTACAATCGGCGCCCATATTTGTGATGATTAAATCCAATATGTTGTCCCCTCTAGTGGGGGGACATACTAGTTGTTCAAGGGCATTTGAATTTATAAATTCTATAAATCGCTGAGCATAGGAGTTGGAACATTGGCAGTTCGCCCACTCTATACCAGGGTAGTTGAAATCACCCAAGATTATTGTGTTGGGTAGGTCCTTTATATTTTCCAATGTCTCAAGGAATGCAGAGTGAGCATCTTGGGACATGGTGGGGATCTATAACCAGCTACGACTTGAAATGTGGTTTTGCCTGCTGATAGTTGCGCATGGATGATCTCTGGGGCATCATGCTGCGCTACTAACCTGGAGATATGGGTATCCTTGATGAATATGGATACACCTCCACCCTTTGTACTGCGATCCGGTAACTGAGGCCGGAAGGTATGATATGGATTGTAACCTGGCAGTGCTGGGGTGCTCTCTTGAGCCTTGAACCAGGTTCCGTCACTGCACAAACATCAATTTTCTCCATGCTGAGGAGAGCCTCGAGTGTGTGCATTTTGAGGCTGAGACTTCTTGCATTGAGTAGCATTACCCTTAGTTTTTGGTTACCTGTGCTGGTTACGGTGGCTGGTTTGTCCTTTGAGCCTTGCCTAAAAAAAGCACTATGGGGACGGCAAGAGCCTTGACCAGTATTCGAAAACCTAGGGGTGACAGGTGCAACCCATCTCTGGCAAAACAGCGAGGCTTGTCTATCATGTCATCCCAGGCAGACAGACACTGGATCCCCTTAGAATGACACCAGAAGCTTAGCCAATTGTTGAAATTGATCATTTTGTCTTTGTATTGTGGTATCATTCTAGGTGAAGGTAGTATGCTACTCAAGGTCAGGGTCTTTGGGTTTGTCCGCACACATGCACACACACATAGACTGTTGATAAAATATTGCCAGGTGTTTCAAGATGAAACAGCTGAACTCGAATCGTCCGGTCTCTTCTGATCTCCAAGGCAGGGGGAAGGAGGGTGGGTTATTAGGAATGTAGGCGAGATGGATCCCATACATCTAAAGTTATGGTAAGTACATAACTAAAAGATGTAATGTGATCCTATCTCACCTACATTCAATACTGATGGGACAGCGTCCCTAGCACCTGATTCCTGGGTGGCTCACTGGAAAACACTCCTAAGAACTGTAGAACCGAAGGAAGCTTGCCCCAGAGATGCCATGTCCAATTTGTAATGAGAAATGAAGGTGTGAGGAGAAGACCACGTAGCCGCAGCACAAATGTCACTAATGGCAAGCTTAGAATGAAAAGCTGTCGAAGTAGCCATAGCCCTTGTAGAATGAGCTTTCACAGTAGATGTAAGCTCTTTATTAGAAATGAAGTAAGTATGACTGATACAGTCTCTGATCCACTTGGCAATAGTGACTTTCGTGACGGCTTTGCCCAATTTATTGTCCGAAAAGGACACAAACAACTGATCTGTTTTCCGTGTTTGGTGCGTCCTATCCAAATAGAAGCGCAATTGTCTGTGAACATCCAAGGTGTGAAAGATGTATTCCACTCTGTTTGAGTACTTTGGAAAGAAAACTGGAAGTTCCAATGACTGTTGCAGACAAAAACTAGAACAAACCTTAGGGACAAAAGATGGATTCGGTCTGAGGGATACTCTATCCTTGTGAAAAAACAGGTATGGTGGTTTGACACATAGGGCTTGAAGTCCTGAAACTCTTCTGGCTGATGTAATTGCAAGTAATAAAGCAGTCTTCCAAGAAAGAAATTTCAAGTCACAAGTTGCTGCCGGTTCAAAGGGGGAAGAGGTCAAAGCACCTAACACCACATTAAGGTCCCACGGTGGAGCGGGATGAGATATCGGGGGCCGTAGCAGCCCAGCACCTTTCATGAAGGCTTTACACAACTTGTTGCTCATCAAAGGTGGTTCTATGCTCTCATGAAAATTGGAAATAGCTGCCAATTGAACCTTGATAGTAGAGACCGAAGAACCTTGATTGAACAGAGAAGCTAAAAACTTCAGAACCTCTGACACCGGGACAGTTATGGGAACTAATCCCCGGAGTTGGGCCCAAATAGCAAATATCTTCCATTTGCTGTTATACATTTTCTTAGTAGAAGTCTTGTGGGCCGAGGACAAGATATGTATGACTTCCGGGTCCAAAGCATGGTTCCTGACTATGGTCGGAAGAGGAGGAGCCAAGCTGCTAACCTCAATGAGTGGAGGGACTGATGAAGCTGTCCCGACTGATGGGTCAAGAGATCCGGAACTTGGTCCAGGAACCATGGACCGTCTAGTGCATATTTCCGAAGAAAGGGAAACCAGACTTGACGAGGCCAGTATGGGGCAACTAAAATCATTTTGCTCTCCAAGCAAATCGCCTTCTGGATCACCTTGGGAAGAAGGGGAACCGGTGGAAAGGTGTATAGTAGGCCGGTGGGCCAAGCTTGAACTAGGGCGTCCTTGGGAATCTCCCCCGGAACTGGGGTGAGAGAGAAGAACTGTTGGCATTTCATGTTGAGGGGGGTTGCGAAAAGGTCGCAACAAGGAGTTCCCCATCTTCTGAAAATCTGAGTTGCCACTCTGTCGTTCAGAGACCACTCGTGAGGAGAGAGAATAGTTCTGCTCAGTCTGTCGGCTATCACATTGGATCTCCCTGGAATGTGTGTTGCTACCAGAAAACGTTTGGTTGCAATCGCCCAATCCCATACTTTCATGGCCTCTCTGCAAAGGGGGTAGGATTTGGTCCCTCCCTGCTTGTTCAGGTACCAGACTACTGACATGTTGTCGGACTGAATGGCAATCATGCCCGGGGGGAGGTAATCGTGTAGTGCTTGCAGCGATAGAAGCACCGCCCTCATTTCTAGTATGTTGATGTGGAGGAGACTCTCGTCAGACTGCCACTTGCCTTGGACTGACCTGCCCAGGTAATGCCCCCCCCACCCCATCTGGGAGGCGTCCATAGTCAGTGTGGCCACTGGAGGTGGTGGAACGAAGGGTCGCCCCTGATCCAGTTTGGAGGAATGAAGCCACCAACAAAGGTCCTGTTTGCACGTCTCTGTGATCAGAATGAGGTGACTGAGAGGGAGATCCTGATAGGACCACTGGACTGACAGGAGCCACTGGAGAATCCTCATGTGTAACCTTGCCAAGGGGACTAGGAGAACGGTGGCCAACATGGAACCTAACAGTTGTAGGACCATCCTGGCTGGGGCTCGGCGTTTGAGGAGCAAGGCTCGAACTTGAGACTGTAATGTTTCTATCCTCTCTGTAGGAAGATAGACCCGTATTTGCTTTGAGTCTGTCTCTACTCCGATAAACTGTATGCGCTGAGATGGCAGCAACACAGACTTTGCCCAATTGAAGGTGATTCCTAGGGAGTTGCCTAGAGATATAGTGGCCGCTAGGTTTTGTAAGAGTAGACGCCTGGAGGTGGCAGTTAGGAGCCAGTCGTCTAGGTATGGAAACACCTGGAATCCTAGACTTCTCAGGTGAGCAGTCACCACCGCCAAACATTTGGTGAACACCCTGGGGGCTGTGGTGAGACCAAAGGGCAGTGCACGGAACTGGAAATGACTGTCTCCCAGGCTGAAGCGCAAGTGTCTCCTGGACGCCTGATCTATCAGGATATGATAATAGGCGTCCTTGAGATCTATGGAGCACATCCAAACACCTTTCTCCAGCAGCGGGAGAATGGATTGCAAGGTGACCATCCGGAACATGGACTTCTTGACTGATCGATTTAGCTTGCTGAGATCCAAAATGGGCCTCAAGTCCCCGGTCTTTTTTGGCACCAAAAAGAATCTTGAGTAAGTCCCTAATCTGGTCTGGTCTGCGGGGACCGGTTGGATGACTCCTTTTTGAAGCAGCTTTGAGATTTCCATGGCTACAAGATCCTGTTGACTGGGTGGCGGGTCCGGGATTTTTCGGGATGGTGGGGGGGGTTGAGAAAAGGGGATGGTGTAACCTCCGGCGATGATTCGGAGCACCCATCAGTCCTGAGTGATACTCTCCCAGGCCTTTAGGTGCCTCGAAAAACAACCCCCGACTGGCTCTGGAGCTGCACAGTCGGGCAATCCTTCAGGGATGCTGGAAGGTTGAGGAGCCATGAAAGGACTCGCTGTCTCCAGTGTTGCGGGGGCCTCGGCCGCCTCTGGGATGGCATCTTCCTGAAAAATTTCCCCCTCCTCTGCCTCTAGAAGGGGGATCGCCCTGCTGTGAGGAGTAAGTCTTTTGAGATTTATGGAACCACATTTTCCCCCCTCTTCTAGCCTTGGGATAAGGCCTGAAGGGAGTGGAAAACTGTGCCCCTACAGCAGTCAAAGTCTTACCCTCTTGTTCACAGCGAGTCAAGGTGTCCTTTACCTTGGGTCCAAACAGAGAGGACCCATCGAAGGGAGCATCGGCAAAGGAAGACTTGAAGGCTTCTGCAAAATGACACAGGCGAAGCCAGGCTTGTCTCCGTAGAGCAACACCTGTTCCTGCCGCTCTGCTCACCCCCTCGGCTGCATATGAAATGAGCCTCATGGACCAGTTCGATAACGATGATAGGGTAGCCAGCTGAGAGCTAACCGTCTGGGCTAACTGCTCAGGTAGGTTACCAGAGAGGGTATCTGAAAGTTCCTTGATCAGATCCCTCTGAAGTCTGGTGAAGTGCGTCAGATAATTCAGAGACCTTAAAGTAAAGGTTGCTGAAGTAAGGGTGCGCTTCCCGTACCGATCCATGCTCCTGGACTCTTTATTAGGAGGATGGATGGACGTTGAAGCCTCTGCCACATCTTGTTGGGTAGCAGATGCCACCACCGGGGCATCTACAGCCACACCTTTAGAGAGAAAATCCTTTTCGGGGGGGCTGAAAGAAATTTATTGGGGCGAGCTGGCACCGGTTCCACAGAATCCGGGTGTTCCCACGCCCTTCGAGAGATCAAATCCAGAAGCTCATTGAAGGGCGGAGACACCCAGGAGGTGGAGGGCTGAGCCCCGAAGGCCTTGAGGAATACCAACTCCTCAGCAGAAGGGGGTTTAGACTGCCAGTCGCCTCGTTGCTTCAGGATTTCCAAAATGTCCGCAAAGGAGACATCATCCGAGGATGACTTGGGGGACCCCTCCGCATCATCGAGGTCGGTGTCCGATGTGAGAGACTCGTCAGTGGAGTCGACGTGCTTCCTCTTGCACTGTCTCTTCCTTGGAGGTTCCTCCGAAGATGCTTCAGAGGGACCTTCAGGAAGGAGGGAACCCCCGATGGGGGTGACCTCAGGCCCCAGGGCTCCGCTGTCTTGAGACAGGGGGACTACAAAGGAACCAGTCTCTGTTCCAAGGGAAGGTGCCGGTGAGACTGTGGAGGTGGCCAAAGAAGATTTGGCCAAAGCACTCCTCATGGCCCTGAAGGCGGGACCCCCAGAGTCCTAGGAAGGTCCAACCCCCGAGGCCACAACAGTAGACGGCACTCCCGCAGCCGACGCACCGAGAGGGAGGCTCGGAACCGAAAACATAGGTCCCGAAGCGTCACCCCCGGGGCTGACTGAGGAGGTCCGTGTACCAAACTCTGACCCGAAGGGCGGGGTTGGAGTAAGGGTCAGAGCCGACCCGAAAACCTCCACCGGCTCCACCAGCACCGACTCCAACAGTGCCGAGGCTGTTGGAGGAGGAACCAAGACAACAGGGTGGGCAACCGGCTCCGGAGCCGACTGGGCTGGAGCCGAAACCAATTTTTGGAAGACTGGAGACTGAAACAGCCTTTGAAGTACCCTGTCTATGTCCGAATCCGACATTCTCGAAGACCGAGAAGAGATCGAATGAGCTCGAGTCAACTTCTCCACTGGTTCCGAAGGACTGGGGGACCGGCTCCGAATAGTCTCGATAAATATCGGTGCCGAGGGAGACTCCACAACCATTGCAATTTCCCTCGGAGCAGAAGTGGACTTCGGCGCCGAAGGGGAAGAGTCTGAGCGGGCAACTCTCATCGGCTCCGAAGGCAGTGGAGCCGATGAAGGTGACCCGCCTCTCGAAGCTCTAGCCGTCGGTTCTGAAGCCAGAGGAGTCGAGGCTGGAGGCATCGAGGCAGACTGTTCCGCCCTCGGCTCCGAAGTCCGTGGAGCCGATGAAGAAGCCTGCCGAGATTTCTTTGTGGCCGGTTCCGACGGGCTGGTCGGAGCCGACGATTTCTTTTTCTTAGAAGGTGAAGAGGAAGAAGATAAAGCCTCCTCAAAAGAAGGGGAAATAAGCCCTTTTAAAATCAATTTGTTTTTCCTCTCTTGGAGGACCCGGGAGGAAAAAGCATGACAAACGCTGCATGACTCCTGAAGATGTTTAGGGCCTAAACAATACACACACAACGAATGATCGTCCGTTATGGACATTTTGTAACTGCATTTAGAGCATTTTTTGAACCCAGATGGTCTGTGCTCTTTCGACATGTTGACACACAATCACTACCACAGAAAATAACTTTTTCCAAAATTTTTCAAATTACCTTTAAAGAAAAAGTGAATAAGGACAAGACCCCTCTAATAGCAACGGGATTACTTGACCAACTACAATGCTACAACAAGACTCACACTAAATAGTTCAATCACGCGCGAGGGCAAGGCCCCTCTAACTTAAACGGGATCCTTTCCCTCAAATTAAAGACAAATTTTACCACAAAAAATTACTCAAACTCAGTCACACAACAATAATAGCTGTTAAAACAGCTTTTGGGTAGATTAGCCAAAAATTCCTGACAGAAATTTTTTTAAGAAATAAGCACTTAGCTCAGCCAAGTCCGAGACCACGTCTTTGCTGTAAAGCGGCAAACGAGATCTGGGGAAGCAGTGGTGGTGCATCCTGGGATGTGGGATAGCTCAGCCAATAAGAGACTTCGTTCTATAGTATAGCGTGCCAAGTCGGAGCCGAGGATCGGCTCCGAACCCATCAGTACAGACTGTAGGCGAGATAGGATCACATTACATCAAGGTGAAGAGTTAGGTTCAGTGCACAGTGCCTTCCACACCCCTGAAATAGACTCCCGCTGCAAATTAAGCAGTGGGAACTGAATGATCGCATGAGTATTCCCAAATTTTCCCCCTGGCTTTATTGGCCTGGCCCTCCTCAAGAAAGGAGGTAAAGTCTGAGAGTGGATACTGGCAAGGTGTAAGTGGTCATAGGACTCAATTCCCTTATATTTCCTATGATCCTATGGTCCTATTTCCATACCATTATATGGTCATTTGGGTTCATGTCAGTTCAACGAAAACCCATATCGCCGACGACCGGATCCCCGAGACGGAATCACCAACACCGCACATCCCCGACAATGGTGAGTAGTGTGGAATGGGATGTATTCCCATTCCCACAATGTGGTGCGATCTCAGATAGGGTTACCACCTGTCCCACTTTGCGAGGGACAGTCCCTCTTTGGGCGGTTGTGTCCTGACCAAATATTTTAAAAGTGGCAGATGTCCTGAGATTGTAGGACATAATTATGTCCCATATGTAATGTAATAGTTGCATACAATAGTTATTTCTGTATCTAATATACCTATATGTTACAAGAAACAAGATAAGCAACTAAACTGCTACAAGAATAAGCTTATATTTAGGCAAGAAAGGAAAGTTATATCCCTTGTACTGACCGTGGGTTTGTGTCGGCCTGTAAAATCTGATGTGTGTCCCGAAAATGTCCCACTGTGGCCATATGAAAAGGTGGCAACCCTAATCTCAGAGTTGGTATATTTAATTAGGGTGTGTGTGGGGGATGTAGCCCCCACATGGGGGGTGCAGGGGGGCTTGCCCCCCTGCTATACAGGTATTTATGAATGTTTTAGGTGTATTACAGACACGGGAATAGGTTCCATGCCATAATACATACACTTACCTTTATCGGGATGTACGGTGTCGGCAATTCCATCTCGGCGATCCGGTCATTGAGGAAATGGGTTTTCGTTGAACTGACATGAACCCGGTCATTTATATATGATGCTGACTACACAGTTTTATCGATTAGTGCAACTACTCTACCAGTGTCTTTGAATAAGCCCCACCTTGTATGTCACTGCTAATTGCACTATTTCATCTAAACTCATTGCCCTAATAGTTTCTGAACCCTGGCCTTAGCTTCTTTAACTCAACAAACAAAATGTAAGCTTTTCTAAACCCATCTAACAACTGTCAGCTTGTTCAAATAATGTGGAAGCTAGAAGAGAAAGCAGTAGAATGGTAGATGGGGAACTAAATGTAGCATGAGGAGTGCACTTATTATGCTCCAAAACTGGGAAAAAGAAAGCCTTGTTATACACTTCTCTGACATCAAAGACGTGCATAACACAGAGGACTGTTATCAGGTCTCTGAACATAATCAAATTATTATGACTTCAAGACATGGATTTCAATACATTCACCTCAATAATGTTGCTCTCTCTCTCTCTCTCTCTCTCTCTCTCTCTCTCTCTCTCCCTCTGTGCTCTCAGGGTGAATCTTTTTTTTTTCTTGAGGTGCATTTTGACATGCATGGTGAGAATGTATAATAATGTTGTAATGATTACAGAAACCTGGTCATTATCCATGCAGTGCATTGAGCATTATGTACAGCTGACACACAAACAGCATGTAGAAGAGAAGTGGTGATTTGATGAATGATGTATGAACAGCTGCAAGTCAATTATTCTGCCACACTTCTTTTTTCACTTGTCTGTGTGTTTGTGTTGTGTTTGAAATAAGAAGAGAACGACAGAGACAGCAACATGTATGACAGTTTCTAAAGCCATGAAAATGTTTCTGACATTGTTCAGTGGAGGCCATTGTTATACTGCAGCGTGAGACTAGAGCTTAACAATGCTTATGCAGAAAGGTGCTTAACAAAGTTGATTTTATTCCTGAACTTGGAGTGTAACTGTGGTGCTCCATGCCAAACCAGTTTTCATATGCACAGCTTAGAGCTGTTGTGTTACAGTCCCATAATCGAGCATATGCAGTGGCCACCACAGAGTAACAAAAAGAATCTATAACAGCTTTTAAACCTGTAAAACACCTCTGCAGCCGACCTGCAGTTAGGTCATCTGGCACCTTGGGCATTACCCAGCTGAAAACATAAAAAGGTCTTCCAAAGCTGAGGACTCTGAACAGGAGCAAAGTAGCAAATATTTCTGAAAGTGCATGCATTAAGCTGCTAATATCAACCACAGTTTTTTAAATCATTGCCAATGCTGTGCAAGCACCACATCAGCGGCTGTCAATCACACCCCCCACAATGCTGTGCAAGCACCCCATCAGCCGCTGCCAATCACACTCCCGCAATACTGTGCAAGCACCACATCAGCGGCTATCAATCACACCCCCACAATGCTGTGCAAGCACCCCATCAGCGGCTGCCAATCACTCCCCCCCCGCAATACTGTGCAAGCACCCCAACTGCGGCTGCCAATCACACCCCCGCAATGCTGTGCAAGCACCCCATCAGTGGCTGTCAATCACACCCCCGTAATACTGTGCAAGCACCCCATCAGTGGCTGCCAATCACACCCCTGCAAAGCTGCGCAAGCATCCCATCAGCAGCTGCCAATCACACTCCCCACCCCACAATGCTGTGCAAGCATTCCATCAGCAGCTGCCAATCACAACCCCTAGAAGTTTGTGCTCAAGACAGCTGTCTCCTTCATCCAGCCCTGCTTACAGCACTTTTTGCTGGCACACAAAAAAGCAGATTAAAATGTTTAGCAGCATTTAAAGTTGTTAGTTCATTGGCAAGACACTTGTATTCCAGTGACTGTTTGCGTGGCAGTGCTAATTAAAACATTTCACATTCCTACATTTTTTCTATAACCTGTAGTACACCAGAACAGCTGAAAGTCCAGGTCGTTCTGATCATAGCTAAGTAGTCATGTGTTTTTGACATGAACTGCAAGACTGACCTCTTGAGCTTCACTATTGAGATGAATTTGACAAACATGTCTGTACAGTTTGCCTTCAAAATGTTGACGGTCGGAACATCGAAACCGCATCCGCGATTTCCGAACTGCATCTTCTCAAACCCTCGAATGCAGATGTTCCAAACCGCAAAATGTCGCCCCCTTTTCGACCCATGTTAGTACTTGTTTGTAGGTATGGCGCGGTCGGAAATGTCGACGTTCGATGTTTTTTCAAATTTCGGAAGATTCTGTGGTACGGATTTCATGGAAACGTTTCGGTGGTGTAAACATTTGTGTATGTGCTTTCAACATTTTAAAGGTAAACCGTCTGTACACATAGCAACTTGGTTATGATGGGAAACCTCATCATAATCCTCTCTGTTGTACACAAGTGTGATTTAACCGTAGGGTTGCCACCTTTCCAAATGCCCAAAGTGGGACATTTGTGATACAAACATCAGATTTTGCAGGTCAAAACATACCCACGGCCAGTACAAAGGACAGAACTTCAGTTTTTTGCCTGAATAAAAGTCTATTCTTGTAGCATTTTAGTTCCTTATTCTGTTTCATATAACATTTAGGTGGTTCAGATACAGAATAACTGTTTTATGCAACTATGACATAAAATATAGAAAATAATTTTGTCCTAAAATATCAGGACATTTGCCATTTTTTCACATTTTTTGCAGGACACAACTGCCCAAAGAGAGACTGTCCCTCGCAAAGTGGGACAGGTGGCAACCCTATTTAACCGTGAAAAACGTCCAAAAACTAAGGGGAGAAATAACATTACAGATGTTGACTTTGCACCCTTACCAGAAAAGTTCAAGTATAAAGTCTGTAAATAATGTTCTTGAATTAGGAAAAATGGGTAAATTTAAGCAGTATGGATCTGGGGCTCCTATTTAAGCTCTAACGACACTTTCTAACTAAATGGTATTCGAAAAACAGTCTACTACAGTTTTACAAATCATATCTCAGAAAAACTACTACTCTTCAAAAATGTTTAGCGGATTGAAAGGAATTAGAAATGACTCCTCAGTCAGGGAGGAGGTTAATCCCAAACCTCCACATGCAGTGAAACTCAAACCTCACAACTGAATATAACATTCTATAGTATTGTAACACCTTGACATAGGTTATTAGTATTGTAACAACTTTGCATAGGTTATTAGTATTGTAACACCTTGGCATAGGTTATTAGTACTGTAAAACCTTGACATAGGTTATTAGTACTGTATTGCCTTGATGTAGGTTATTAATATTGTAACACCTTGACATAGGTTATTAGTACTGTATTGCCTTGATGTAGGTTATTAATATTGTAACACCTTGACATAGGTTATTAGTATTGTAACAACTTTGCATAGGTTATTAGCATTGTAACACACTGGCGTAGGTTGTTAGTACTGTAAAACCTTGGCATAAGTTATTAGTATTGTAACACCTTGACATAGGTTATTAGTACTGTATTGCCTTGATGTAGGTTATTAGTATTGTAACACCTTGACATAGGTTATTAGTATTGTAACACCTTGGCATAGGTTATTAGTACTGTATTGCCTTGATGTAGGTTATTAGTATTGTAACACATTGGCGTAGGTTATTAGTACTGTATTGCCTTGATGTAGGTTATTAGTATTGTAACACCTTGACATAGGTTATTAGTATTGTAACACATTGGCATAGGTTATTAGTACTGTATTGCCTTGATGTAGGTTATTAGTATTGTAACACCTTGACATAGGTTATTAGTATTTTAACACATTGGCGTAGGTTATTAGTATTGTAACACCTTGAGATAGGTTATTAGTATTGTAACACCTTGACATAGGTTATTAGTATTGTAACACATTGGCGTAGGTTATTAGTATTGTAACACCTTGACATAGGTTATTAGTACTGTATTGCCTTGATGTAGGTTATTCATATTGTAACACCTTGACATAGGTTATTAGTACTGTAACACATTGGCATAGGTTATTCGTATTGTAACACCTTGACATAGGTCATTAGTACTGTAACATCTTGGCATAGGTTATTAGTACTGTAACACCTTGATGTAGGTTATTAGTATTGTAACACCTTTGCAACCCCTAACCAGTAAAAGCCGAAAGAAATTTGTGATCATAAAAAAAAAATTAAAAATAACAGCTGTATCAATAATATTTGACTGATTACATTTCTACTGTTCATATTAAGCAATCTGCCAGACAGTGATATCAAATGCTTTTATATTTCAGCACGTAAGCAAGAATGTTACAAAAACTAATCTTTACGTAGCATGTGTATCTGAATGCAGTCATGTCCCAAAAACCTAATCTGCGCTGTTACCTAGTCAGGATGTCACCTGGACTTAAAAAGAAATCTTTTCTTTGACTTGTAAGGCTATTTAAAACATTATTTGCTGACGTTTTTGACACTGTGGCTTCCTTATTCCATTTCATCTCAGAAATGTGGCTATATGTCATATAAATATTTTAAGAAAAAAAACAGCTGGTGTTCTACAAAATTGGCTGGATTTAATTTCAAAATCCAGACTTTGGCTAGTAGCCAGATCTACTTTGCAATATGTCAATTAAATAATAAAGTTACATACAAACTATAGCTATAAAAATGGAACTTTTATTACATATACAGACATGGATGTGTTAGTACATAATGTTTTAGGAATGTAATGTGAGAACATAAATACTGCTACCCCTTCTCAGCCCCTTCAGTTTTCTTCATCTTCAGCTTAGAATCTACTTTGGCTAAAGCTGTACTATATCATGTGAGCGTGAGTTCATTGCGCCTAAAGTCAGGGGGGTTCAGCCAAAGGGCAAGCAACTGACTGAATGACCACCCACCAGCTGCCCCTCCAAACCTGAGCTCAGGAGCACCTCCTAAACACAGGCAGAAAAAACACCGCCATCTCTGTTTTCATCAGACTTCCATCATCATCATCAATGTTTAAGATGATGGTGAGAAATGTTTTTCTTGCCATTGATCATCAAGATTGCTGCATGTTCCTTACCCTGAATTACATCTAAGGTTTTACAATAAATAATATTCAAACTTTCCAGTCATTCATTTGTTACACAATTAAAGAAAGTACCTTTCTTCCCCAAAGCTACTCCTACTAAAACATTAGCTTGATGCATTTTGAACTCTTGTGTGAAATTAAATTTTACCTCAACTCTTGTGTGGATGTGAAAGAAAAAAAATGTAGATGTTGCTTGCATGTGGAAGATGAGTCCCTGAAACCTTTAACAGTTGTCCTGCTAGCATCTGTGCCAATGTTCTTCTTTTTCTAACACTACCAATTCATACTATTGCACAATTAAAACTATGTCCTTACTGTAACATGCTTAAAATGAAGCCAGAAAGAGTTAAGCAAACAAGACAAAAATGATAAGATGTGTTTTGTGAGAAAACATGCTGCATTTCTGAAGGAGAAATATATTAGAAATATATATATGTATATATATATATATATATATGGGTCCACTTTTAAATTTCGAAATACCAAAATCTCGAGTTTTGAGATACCAAACTCAAAACAGCGAGATTTTGGTATCTCGAAACTTAAAAGTGAACAAAAAAAAAAAAAACAAGTAAAAGAATGTTCTTGCCCCCCTGCACCCCTCAAACCCCCCTACTTTAATATACCAATTCCGAGATTGCGCTAAAGCGAAGAGAACTGTAGGACGGGAGCATTACCATTCTCTTCACTGTAGCGCAATCTCGGAGTTGGTTTATTTAAGTAAGGGGTGTCGGGGGTGCAGGGGGGCTTGCCCCCCTGCAAAAACATTATTTTAGCATTTTTTTTAATTATTTTGTTCACTTTTAAGTTTTGAGATACCAAAATCTTGATGTATTTCAAAATTTAAAAGTGGCTATATATATATATATATATATATATATATATATATATATATATATATAAAAATCTAGCTATCTTTACATTTATATACAAGCTAATCACTTGGAACAGATTGGTTTTGCCACTGCAGGAACATGATCTCCCTGCATGAATGAAAAACAATAGCTTAATACTCTGAACAGGGTCTATCCTTTGCACATAATATCAGAGCATTGTTCATTCATTCATGCTGTGCAAAATTCTTTATCCTTTGATTTATTGCTTAGGATAGATAACAGGACTTTACTTCACCTTAAAATCACTCACCTTAACACCCACAATTTTCTAATGTTAACAATCCCACTGCCTACATTACCATTTCTAATGTTAACAATCCCATATCCAACGTTAACTTTTCTAATGTTAACAATCCCACCGCCTACATTACCATTTCTAATGTTAACAATCCCACCACCTACATTACCATTTCTAATGTTCACAATCCCATCGCCAACGTTACCTTTTCTAATGTTAACAATCCCACCGTCTACATTACCATTTCTAATGTTAACAATCCCACTGCCTACATTACCATTTCTAATGTTAACAATCCCACCGCCTACATTACCATTTCTAATGTTAACAATCCCATCGCCAATGTTACCTTTTCTAATGTTAACAATCCCACCGCCTACATTACCATTTCTAATGTTCACAATCCGATTGTCAACGTTACCTTTTCTAATGTTCACAATCACACCGTCTACGTTACCTTTTCTAATGTTCACAATCACACCGCCTACATGACCATTTCTAATGTTAACAATCCCACCACCTACATTACCGTTTCTAATGTTCACAATCCCACCGCCTACGTTACTGCTGCAAATTACATTGCAATTAATGACTTCCTATTGAAATGTTGGTACTAAATGCTGAGTGCTGAAAAAAAAGACTAAAAACCTGGAGAAAAGTGAATCTCAAAAATCACTCTTCTCCTCAAAACTTCTTTTTCGCAGTGGGGGGGGGGGGTCAAGTACCCCACACCCCTGAATTTATATATACCAACTCCGAGACTGACATACCTCTGAGAAAAGGGACTATTCTGAGAAATAGCATCTCAGACTTAGTATATGTGCATCTGAACTTCTGGCCATTCAGTCTCCGCATTTCGGGACTCTCTGTAGCGGGTCCTGACATTTCAAATAGTTACCTAAGAAAATTATGAAATACATCTTCTTGATGTAGAGACTCTGCCCCCATACGCCCATTATTTAAATATACAACTTCCAACATCATACTAACAGAGCAATAATTGCGTTTCCCCTTCTTTTCAAGATAGTGTAATACCTGATGTACTTTATTTAGAAATGAAGGGCGGTACAGACAAAACCTCATCATCAAAAGTGCGGGATCAGAGCCCATTCTCTTAAAAGCACCATGAAATGTCTTTGCTTGTTATTATTAATATTATATTATTATTATTATTATTATTATTATTATTATTATTATTACTATTATTATTATTATTACAGCAGTCCAGTGGGGTGGCAGGACAGTGAGGTGAGTAAAGTGGCAGTAATAACATTAACATTGACAAATGGAAGTAGATTCAAAACTGAAAGGTGAAATGCCTGATTCAGAGACCACCTTACGCATAACTGGGAGATAGCCCTGTTTCTTGTGTAAGGCTCTATATGGCTCATTGCACATAAGTCACAGAAAGCCAAAGTTATTCTTGCAGAAGCAGCGACCACTGGGAACAGTCTTCCTACATAGAAATTTCAGGTCAGCAGAAACAATTGGTTCAAATGGAGTTAAAGTTAGCTTGTCTAACACAAAATATAGATTGAACCACTACACATCTAGGAAGCCTTAAATTTAAAATGCCCTTTATAAACTGCTTAACTGTCTTAGGGTTGCCAGCTTTCTTTGTGGCTAAAACCGGACTAAGGTCACGCCCCTCACATCACCTATAACTCCACCCATTCCAATACCCTCTCCCATCCATGTTCCGCCCATTTTGTGACATCAACCATATTTGCTATGGAAGAATTTAGCCCTGAAGCCTTGTGTAAACCAGAATTCCAAAAATGCAATGCAATACAATGAGACTATACAAGAAAGATAACATACAATGTTTCCTGGCCTCTGCTCTGTATGATCAAATTATAAAAAAAAACTTCCCCTTAAGTTAATTACATTTCAGATTTGCTCCTGTAAATAAGTATATCAAATACAACAGTTAAGAGCAGTATAGAAATACATGTGATAGGTTAGAGAATACAAGGAGAGGACATCCATTATAAAAGCAGTAGATAGAGAAGGGTTAGAAAAAGGTAAAAGAATGAAAAGAAAAGGCCAGTAAAAAAGAAGGCAGCAGAGAGCTGAATTACAAGCCTGTTAGTGTCAGAGCCTGAAGATATTAGGCAGGATAGTATGCTAAACCTAAAACACATAGCTACTCAGAAACAGATGTAATTCAAAATTCAAATCAGAAACAATACATTAGCTACATAATCAAGTGCAGTTCAGAATAAATTCCAATTGGGCAATAGTATCAAACAGATCAAATATCACTTGCAAAATACACAGTGAATAAGCTTTACTTTAAACAAGATATAAACAGTTGCAACATTAGAGACTGGGCCCTGGCAGCAGTTTACCACATTAAAGTGATATATGCAGAAATAAAAAATGCTATATACAAAGGTAACAGAGCAAGCAGTTGGCTTATTATAGGACTAATTAGATGAATCTGCCATTACACCGGGTCCGGAACTCCCGCAACTACTAACTGTTGTGCTTTTCTCAAAAAGAATACGCCATACTAGTACACAACAACTAACATCGCACTTTCTTGTAGAATGACTCAGTTGCTCTCCATTTCATAGCAGTGGCAGCCTCACACACACATCTACCTCTCTGATTTTGTCCAATCATTCATTGTTGTGGTCTGCTGCAAAGTCCAAACTCCAAATATCGTCTGGAGACTGGAATTCAAATTCCACCGTGCGGAAGATGAAGACGTTATGTAAACAATTTTGGCTTCTTCTGCATCTCTGCATGTGACTAAATGCAAAGGGTATTATTAAAGTAGAACTCCCTTAAAAAAAAGTTTTTTTTTTTTTTTTTTTTTTAATTAAATGAAAAGATTTTATTTTTTCCGGACAGGAAAAGGCAATCTCCATTTTCCGGACGGTGTCCCTTATTTCCAAATAGTCCGGAGTCAGGTAATGGCTCTAATTTTAGCCAAAAAGCACACCGGGACCGCAGGCAATAAGGAGGAGAGAGAGAGAGGGTAAAGATGGCGCAGGAGAAATGCTTGAGACCATGGCAGTGGCACAAAATCTGGACTTCACGTGTCCAGTTTTGAATGAAATTTGTAACCGGACAATTTATCAGAAAACCAAACAGTCCGGTCAAAAAACGGATAGCTGGCAACCCTAACTGTCTTCATAGCTGAGGAAGGCCTCACTAGCAGACAGACAAGAAATGGCTGAAAGAGAAACATCAACAGAGAATGAAGCCAGCTCCATATTAAACAAAGACACCAAATGTTGCAATAGTTGGTGGACTGAAACATTATCCAGATTAATTAACATGTTTCAACACACGATTCAAACCGTAGTCTACATAGAATGACAAGCTTTTCTGATATTTAGTTGTTTTTGCCTCTTTTGAAATGAGCAAGCAGACCTCATTAGAAAATAAATGAGTTTTAGAGATTAACTGAATGTCTTCTCCATTGTTAAGAATGGAAGTGTTGAGTTTGGTATGGAAGACTTTTCCCTCACAGCTCAGAAGGATGTTTAGTGTGCTGAATGATAGTTAAGTACCCTATTACTGATATTTGAAATGGCATAATGAACCATGGCTGTTCTATCAGTATAAAGTGATTAGAATTAGACAGACTTTTTCACTTTTTACCTTCAGAAGAAATTGTTATACTAAACGGGATGGAGGGAAGGTAAACAGGATACTCTGGTTCCAAGGAACTGAAAAGACATTTGTTACCATTACTAGGGGAAGAGGTAACTTGGAATAGAACACTGGAAACTGTTCATTTAGATGGGAAATAAATATTTACCTGGAGACCCCAATATATGTCAAAGAACACCCTGCACCTCTCTATCCAGTGCTCGTTCATGAGAAAATGGCATTTTCCTGCTTAGAGTGCATGATGTTTTGTTTAGTGGGGCTTGAGATGTAAATTGTGTTTAGAGTTAGTTTTTACAAGATTGCTTTTTCCATGTATGCCAGCCTACAGAAATTGTATGAGTGAGTTCTCCCCTGCCTGTTTATGTACCCCACCACTGCGGTATTGTCTGTCACTATCTGCAAGGTTCATGATTGAAAGACTGCCTGGAAGAACCTCAGTGCCAGCATGATTGCTAACATCACCTTTATATTTGCGTTTTTGTCATTGATGTAATGCTCAAAATCACTGCAGTTAAATCTCTCGAAAATGATCCTCACAAACATAAGCACACGCATATGCAGTTAACCTTTGATCTGGAAGATGAATAAGGGAAGTATGATCTGAATTTATAGCTGTCTGTGAAATCCCACCGCTGTAACTCCATGATCAAAGATGACAGAAGAAGAAAAGTGCATTTTAATGGGAGGTCTTGTGATCCCATGAGTTCCTGATGTACTCTTGGATTTCTTAATGTGGAGTGTTATCAACAGAACCATTTAGATTGAGGAGAACATGAATCCAAGTAACTTCATGAATGTGTTGGACATTGGATTTCTTTCTTTTAGGGTTGAACTGAAAAATTCCATCATTTTTGAATCATGTCCTGAAGAAGAAAGATAATTTTTATATCACAAAGTACTGATAGCAATCTTTTCATTTGAGATGGAATTTGCTTCACCTTCGGTACAGTGGAGGCTATGCCAGTATGCCTAAAACACAAAGCACAGTCTTCCTGTTCACATGTCAATGTCTCCAAGACTCGTTTTATAGGTTCATAGGTTCATAGGCTGGTACTAGGCTATCAGCCCTAGGGTCTATACAAGCCTAGCCGTAACAATTCCCTGGCTATTTCTTCCCACACTATTTAATTCCCTGGACCCCTGTCTAGCAGGGTGACTGATGTGATCCCTGGGGTGAATTTCCTTTCTCCCATCCAATCATCAAGGTTCCTTTTGAAGAGAGCCAAAAAGGCACTCTGCTTGACATGTATAGGCAGTCTATTCCAGAGTCTGGGGTATCTCTTGGTCAGGAACTTACCCCTCCAGCATGCTTTGTTTATTAGAATGACAAGGTTTAGATCCTTGGAGCATGTGGCTCTGAGGGATTGGGATTTCTTTAAGTGTAGCATGTCCATCAACTCTGGGTTTGACATGGCCTTGTATGTTAAGCAGAGATCACCTCTGAGTAGACGATATGCGACAGAGTATAGCTGGAGTTTTTTAAGGTGGTCAGCTTAAGGCATCTGCTTTAAGTCTATGATTCTTTTAGTGAGGTATTTCTGTGGCTTTTTCAGTTGTTGCAGATGTCTTGAGAGGTACATACCAAACGGGGCATTGTATTCTATAATGGGTCTAATGAGGGATGAGCACAGTGGGACAATAACCTCCTTTTTTCTGGAGGAAAAGCTCTTAGTGATGAGGTGTGCCACATAGAAGGATTTCCTGACTGTCGTGGCAATGTGGTTATCGAAGGTGAGACCACTGTCCACTCGTGTCCCTAAGTCTCTTATCACACTTTAGGTGTTTAGTGTACTGCCACCTATGTGGTAATGCATGGGTACATGTTTTTTTTCCCAAAAGGGATAGCTATACATTTCTTGGCATTGAGCTTGAGCCCATGGCTCTGACACCAAGCATCTGTTTCTGTAAGGCCCTTTTGTAGAGTATCCACACCATTTGGGGATTCAATAATGGCTCCCAGTTTGCAGATTTCTGCAAACTTTGTTAGCCAGAGTCCCTTAGTGTTGGCCTGTACTTCAGAGAAGTACATGCCAAACAAGAGCAGTCCCAGGACTGAACCTTGGGGTACTCCACTTGTCACTTGTCTGGAGCTGGATTTGGAGTCAGCTACTTTTACAGTGTGGGTTCTGTCAGTAAGCCAGTTGGCAACCCATCGAGTGATGTAGGGATTAATGCCCAGCTTAGTAGGTCTATCTATGATTCCAGAGTGGGCGATGGTGTCAAAGGCCTTGGCGAGGTCCAGCTAGGCTGTGTGGACCACCTTACCCTCATCCATGGCTCTGGAGACTGATTCGAAGAAGTCAATCAGGTTCAGGAGACAAGATCGGCCCTTCACGAACCCAAACTGGGTGGGGTCTAGTGTTTAAAGGTTCCCACTGTCTTTGTTTATAAGTTCCATGAAAATACATTCCATGGCCTTGCAGATCAGGCTCATCAGGCTGATGGGGCAGTAGTTCCCGGGATCCAAGGTGGATCCCACCTTGTGGAGAGGGATAGCTATAGCTGTGTGCCACTCAGTGGGCACGAAGCCTGAGGCGAGGCTATGATTAAACATGACACTTAGGTGAGGTGCCAGTTCATTTTGTAGTTCATGTAATACACAGCCCGGGATGTCATCTGGTCCCATGGATGCTGTATTCTTAGCTATGGAGAGTGTGACCATTATTACCAGAATTTGGCAATCTTCCAGTATTGAGATGGGCTGTTTAGGGGGTGAAGTTGGCACTGAATTGATCTGCCAGGATATTGGCAATATCCTTGGGATCAGTATATTTAATGGCATTTTGTTGTAGCTCAGAGTAGATCTAAGCATTGCCATTTAGGTTCTTGACATAGTTATAGAATGCCTTGTGGTTGTCTTTAGAATCTTTGGCATCAGACTTTCATCTAATGAAGGATAAGTCTGTACTATCCTGAGTGTCAGCTGTGCAAATACTGAATTTTTTTTAAGACAACATGTTCAGAAAAAGGCCAAAAGGCAAAGCAGTGAATTAAAAATGTGAATTGCTTTTTGATTCATTCATGATCTGTGAGTTGCTATGGTCCCTGCTGGTTACTCTGAAAGGCATATCCAGCAAATTTGACAAAAGATAGAGGCTGGCACTGGAAGCGACAGAGCATGCCCAGAAAGGCTGGCCATAATCTGTTTCTTCAATTGACTATGTACGATTGGTTGTCATGATGCTGTTGGTGATTGTTGGGTGGGGTGAGACTTGATACCACGTGTGACCTATTGGGTTACTTGTGAAATTATTACATATGCAAACATTTAATACATATTATAGAAGTATGAGTTATTATACAGGGGCAGCAGGATGTTTAATAATAATATATTATTCGGTTTACTATCAAATGGGTGATTGGACTTCCTGCGATTTACATTAGCCCGAAACGGCTCATTCGATAGTACTGAAAGAACGAATGATGAAATGTAGAAAGTCACAACAGCAAATGCATTGCAGCATTCAATGGTGTGGCTTTCTACATTATCATGCAGATTGCACTATAGCGGGGATCGGGAAATGTACCCTTGCCCCACTGTAGTGCGATCTCGGAGTTTGTACATATAAGTAGCAAGGGGTGGGGGGTGCAGGGGGGGCTTGCCCCCTGCACACACACTCATTACTGTGTTTTGCACAGTGATTCCATTTGCGGAAGTGTGGTGAATGTTCGAATTTTTTTGAATTCGAACATTCACCACTTCTGCATTCAACTCTTTTGTTGTTCGTTGAAGTGGATTTTCTTTCCTATGGTTCGTAGAAATGATAATTCGCTTGAAGTGCAAACGACAAAATGATAGTAAACCTATTATCCAAAGGGAAGTCTCTGCATGGGAAGATGTGGTTTAAATACCTTGTCAGGGAGTGATGGAGGAATCTAGAATATGAATATGGTATACTCCTGTGGTAACATACCTTACACTGCATCACGCGAAAGATGATCAAGGGTTTGTAGGAAGATCGTAAGGAAGAAGCACTGTACATGTTTTCAGGGTTGCAAAATATATATTAATATTAGTTTGAGTAATATGAAACCATATGAATGAGATGCTTATGATTTTATTCATAATGTGAGAAGGAAACTTCATAAATCACTGTGCTATTTAAGTGTGGGGCATCCAATATTTTTGATTTAAGAAACAAGAGATTTAACTAGTAGGACTGGGCAAGGAGGAAGGTGGGTTATATAGGAGTCTGAAGAATGATATTGATCATCTTTGTTGTTGATTATAAAGACAGTATCCAGCTCACACAGGTGTTAATGTGTAAATCGGCCTTGAACAAAGAACTAAGAACGAGGAAGAGACAGGTATATAAATTCTCCATAAGTGGAAGTACCTGGAATATGGAATTAAAAACATTAAGTAAGGCAGCACGATGCATTCTAGACTGCCTTTTCATAATGATGAGATTCCAATAATATTTATATAGTTATTTATTTATTTATTGATATTTGAATATGTCAAGTGGAAGTCAGTGAATGTGCACTGCATTTAAAACTGGGAGCTGCCCACTTTGCACTTCAGAGACTTGTGGACCTTCAGAAATAGGATGTGAAATAGGCATCCTGCTTATCCGCAATAACTAGAAAGACATCTGTTTGCAAAGGTGACAGCAGCCTCTGGAGTGCCACACCAACATCATGAACTCTGTGTTTTTATAAATTTGTTTCAATTTGACGTGTTAAATATGTCCCCATTGTTTTTCCTACTTTGAATCCAGGAAAATCCTGTTCTTTATTCTGCCCCTAAAAATAGTTCTATTGGCTGAGTGTCCAGAAGGTTTGGAAGAATTGGCAGGGGGCAAGGAAATCTGCTGTTTAGGGGTAAAAGGGATGGAGCCTGGTCATGGTTTGCTGTAACACTCTACTCAGCACATCATAACATTACCTCTGTGAAATTGTTTCATGCCAGTGGTCTACATGAAGTGAAAATCTGCCTCCTATGTATACTGCATAGGGTACAAGAGGGGACACGTGACAATAGAATGTGATCTTGTAACTATGTGGGGAAGGATCAATCCTGACAAGAATGGGCACTGACCTGTGGCTGCTAATTGCTCCTCCTTCTCTCCTCTCTGTGTTTGCTGGTTCCTTTGAAACTGTGCCTTTAAATGCCAAGTCCAAGCTTCATGCAGCATCTGTTCATGCCCTTTTTTATGGGTGGAGATTCAAAATATAAGGACACATAACCTGTCCATGAATATATAGTATGTGTGCCCAGACATGCAGTACGGCCAAATACCTCCATCACACAAGCGCCCTGTAGATAGTATCAAGGTGGGTATATGAAAGACATGCATTATGGCCACATACCTCCATCACACAAGCGCCCTGTAGATAGTATCAAGGTGGGTATATGAAAGACATGCATTACGGCCACATACCTCCATCACACAAGCACCCTGTAGATAGTATCAAGGTGGGTATATGAGAGACATGCATTACGGCCACATACCTCCATCACACAAGCACCCTGTAGATAGTATCAAGGTGGGTATATGAAAGACATGCATTACGGCCACATACCTCCATCACACAAGCACCCTGAAGATAGTATCAAGGTGGGTATATGAAAGACATGCATTACGGCCACATACCTCCATCACACAAGTGCGCTGTAGATAGTATCAAGGTGGCTATATGAAAGACATGCATTACGGCCACATACCTCCATCACACAAGCGCCCTGTAGATAGTATCAAGGTAGGTATATGAAAGACATGCAGTACGGCCACATACCTCCATCACACAAGCGCCCTGTAGATAGTATCAAGGTGGGTATATGAAAGACATGCATTACGGCCACATACCTCCATCACACAAGCACCCTGTAGATAGTATCAAGGTGGGTATATGAAAGACATGCATTGTGGCCACATACCTCCATCACACAAGCACCCTGTAGATAGTATCAAGGTGGGTATATGAAAGACATGCATTACGGCCACATACCTCCATTACACAAGCACCCTGTAGATAGTATCAAGGTGGGTATATGAAAGACATGCATTACGGACACATACCTCCATCACACAAGCGCCCTGTAGATAGTATCAAGGTGGGTATATGAAAGACATGCATTACGACCACATACCTCCATCACACAAGCGCCCTGTAGATAGTATCAAGGTGGGTATATGAAAGACAAGCATTACGGCCACATACCTCCATCACACAAGCACCCTATAGAGAGTATCAAGGTGGGTATATGAAAGACATGCATTACGGCCACATACCTCCATCACACAAGTGCCCTGTAGATAGTATCAAGGTGGGTATATGAATGACATGCATTACGGCCACATACCTCCATCACACAAGCGCCCTGTAGATAGTATCAAGGTGGATATATGAAAGACATGCATTACGGCCACATACCTCCATCACACAAGCGCCCTGTAGATAGTATCAAGGTGGGTATATGAAAGACATGCATTACGGCCACATACCTCCATCACACAAGCACCCTGTAGATAGTATCAAGGTGGGTATATGAAAGACATGCATTACGGCCACATACATCCATCACACAAGCGCCCTGTAGATAGTATCAAGGTGGGTATATGAAAGACATGCATTACGGCCACATACCTCCATCACACAAGCGCCCTGTAGATAGTATCAAGGTGGGTATATGAAAGACATGCATTACGGCCACATACCTCCATCACACAAGCACCCTGTAGATAGTATCAATGTGGGTATATGAAAGACATGCATTACGGCCACATACCTCCATCACACAAGCACCCTGTAGATAGTATCAAGGGGGGTATATGAAAGACATGCATTATGGCCACATACCTCCATCACACAAGCACCCTGTGGATAGTATAAGGCGGGGATATGAAAGACATGCATTACCGCCACATACCTCCATCACACAAGCACCCTGTAGGTAGTATCCAGGTGGGTATATGAAAGACATGCATTACGGCCACATACCTCCATCACACAAGCGCCCTGTAGATAGTATCAAGGTGGGTATATGAAAGACATGCATTACGGCCACATATCTCCATCACACAAGCACCCTGTAGATAGTATCAAGGTGGGTATATGAAAGACATGCATTACGGCCACATACCTCCATCACACAAGCACCCTGTAGATAGTATCAAGGTGGGTATATGAAAGACATGCATTATGGCCACATACCTCCGTCACACAAGCGCCCTGTATATAGTATCAAGGTGGGTATATGAAAGACATGCATTACGGCCACATACCTCCATCACACAAGCGCCCTGTAGATAGTATCAAGGTGGGTATATGAAAGACATGCATTACGGCCACATACCTCCATCACACAACCGCCCTATAGATAGTATCAAGGTGGGTATATGAAAGACATGCATTACGGCCACATACCTCCATCACACAAGCGCCCTGTAGATAGTATCAAGGTGGGTATATGAAAGACATGCATTACGGCCACATACCTCCATCACACAAGCGCCCTGTAGATAGTATCAAGGTGGGTATATGAAAGACATGCATTACGGCCACATACCTCCATCACACAAGCGCCCTGTAGATAGTATCAAGGTGGGTATATGAAAGACATGCATTACGGCCACATACCTCCATCACACAAGCGCCCTGTAGATAGTATAAAGGGGGGTATATGAAAGACATGCATTACGGCCACATACCTCCATCACACAAGTGCCCTGTAGGTAGTATCAAGGTGGGTATATGAAAGACATGCATTACGGCCACATACCTCCATCACACAAGCGCCCTGTAGATAGTATCAAGGTGGGTATATGAAAGACATGCATTACGGCCACATACCTCCATCACACAAGCGCCCTGTAGATAGTATCAAGGTGGGTATATGAAAGACATGCATTACGCCACATACCTCCATCACACAAGCGCCCTGTAGATAGTATCAAGGTGGGTATATGAAAGACATGCATTACGGCCACATACCTCCATCACACAAGCGCCCTGTAGATAGTATCAAGGTGGGTATATGAAAGACATGCATTACGGCCACATACCTCCATCACACAAGCGCCCTGTAGATAGTATCAAGATGGGTATATGAAAGACATGCAGTACGGCCACATGCCTCCATCACACAAGTGCCCTGTAGATAGTATCAAGGTGGGTATATGAAAGACATGCATTACGGTCAAATACCTCCATCACACAAGCGCCCTGTAGATAGTCTCAAGGTGGGTATATGAAAGAGATGCATTACGGCCACATACCTCCATCACACAAGTGCCCTGTAGATAGTTTCAAGGTGAGTATATGAAAGACATGCATTACGGCCACATACCTCCATCACACAAGCACCCTGTAGATAGTCTAGTCTCAAGGTGGGTATATGAAAGACATGCATTATGGCCAAATACCTCCATCACACAAGCGCCCTGTAGATAGTTTCAAGGTGGGTATATGAAAGACATGCATTACGGCCACATACCTCCATCACACAAGCGCCCTGTAGATAGTAGCAAGGGGGGTATATGAAAGTTGCTGATTCATTTATCCTGACTTACATTTTCCTTTTCTACCTACTGCAGGTTGCCCAACCACAGGAAACAAACAAAATGTCTCTAAATAAATGCAACATAAATAAATTAGAGTCCTACTATAACAAAATAGCTAGATTTGCGTCCAATAACCCATCCAGGTCACACTACTGCTCAGCTCTACACCAGCTCAAATGGTTGGAACTACCTAATCTACTGACCCTTAACCAGCTAGCCCTGGAACACTCCATCCTACACTACCCTGACAACTGCCCAGATCTCAGCGACCTACTTCAACCCCACACCAACTGTAGAGAACTAAAGTCTTTATAGAAACTCCTACTGAAAGTAACTAAATCAAACAATAGCCACAGTGACTCCCTATACTCCAACAAACAAAATATCAACATTTTGGAACACCTTGCCCCAGAATTTAGTCAACACCACCAGCCCATCCAAATTTAAATTATTGCTTCGGCAACACCTAAACAGCACTTGGTTACTGTACAAAACCAGGCTAAACTCTCTCCCTCACATCTCGGTATAATGTTTTTCGCTGCCATTACTTCATTCTTCATATCCCTGCTAGTACTACCACCCCTTATCTGTATCGCTTCTATCCTACACCTCTGTGATATTTACTACCCCTATAGACCTATCTCTGTTCATATCATAACTCTTCTATATTACAACTCCCTTACCTTGAAAAACAATGTTCTGTTTTTTACCACGGTTTTTATTTTTGCAAGTAATTAACCTAAAAAATGTCATTTTAATCTTATACCACTGTAAATGTTGCTAAGTTTTTTTTTCTATAAAATATGTGACTAATAATCCTATCACTGTATAAATAATGTGAATGTTTTTAACATATGGAACAATATCCTTTACATGTCTTTGTACACTGTTGTTGTTATTTATGGAGGTTTTCTCCTCAGGCCTCCACTGAAAATGGATCTCTGCTCGGTCAGACTTTCCCAGTACACAAATCTAAAATAAATAAATAAAAATGCAAGTTCTGTCATGCAGAAAATGAGATCTTGCTGGATGCCCTTTGCATCTATGGTTGGCAGGTGATTTGCCCTTATAAATCTGACTGTCCCTTTTATGACCACATTTGATGGGACTCTGTAAATTATATCAAATCTGTCAGTTGCCAGGGTAGAAGTTATAAGCAAATGAGACACACCAGGCCTCTGTCACGACTGCTGCTGACAAAGCTTATGCTGCCTGCTTGGCACAAAAGCTGATGGCAGTGGGAGTGTCCTATTGACTAAACCACCATTATCAGAGACAGAGGAGTTCCTCACCTCTTTGGATGGGGATTATGACTCATCAAGATACCATGGTGGAGCCATGGATATATTAGCTAAGCTTGACTATCCACCAAGAGTATCTATCAGAAATACCCCAAGTGGGTATGTCTTTACAGGGACAAGTATCTGCATGCTGGTTAAATGTGTAGTATAATGCAGATTAAAAGCATCATCACATATTCACAGGAATATCAGAATTTCAGATATGGAGGCCACCAACACAAGGTTGTTATCTAATATTCTATTCCACTTTCGAAAATAGTATTCATTCATTCACATACTGGGATTCAGATAATAATGATGAGTCTTATTTATTGTGTGTTCTTTTAGTGTTTTCACAGGTGATGTTTTATGAAGCTCCTCCACCATGAATATACCACTCCCTTGTGCAGAAGATGAGTTAGGATCTGACTATTATGGCTGCCAAAGCATGATGTGGCCAGGGGTCAAAGTGTCAGTGTTGGAGATGGGCAGTGTAGGGTCCCAGATCCACCATCCAAGTTAATTGATATAGCCTCTGTTCCTGTGGATCAAATGACCTCCAGAAACACAAGGACAAGAAGTCATAGAAGGTCTACCTAGGAAGAGATGTCTTCCTCTGGAGAGTGCATGTTCCACATCAGTGACATGTTGTGCAGGGAGGTGGCATGAGCAGGTGTCCCTATACACACAGACATCATTGCAGATGCACTGTCTGTATTGGTGAAGGCCACTGTGAAAGGGGGAGGCCATGGTTAGGCATACACAGTGCTACAATTTCCCCTCCACCATCCAGTGTAGGGTTTAGTATTATGTAACATGGACATCCTCAAAGACAGGGTGATAATGCAGAAATTATTCATAATATGAGGCATCACCCCTTTTCACAAAGAACTCCTTTCTTTAGGCATGGTATGGATAGTGCATGTGTCCCCCACAGGTGAGGGTACTCTTTTCAGTGGAAATATGCACAGTCTGTACACACATCTCCTTCCTTTAGGCATGGTATGGATAACACCTGCGTCCTTCTCTGGTGGGGATGCTCCCTTCATTGGGATAATGCACAGTCTGTTCACACTTCTCTTGTATTACACTGGACCTGTGTATAAGTTCTCAGCACAGTGCTGCACTGATGAGGTAGTGTCAGAGAGCACACACACACACACACGCACACACACGCACACACACGCACACACACACACACACACACACACACACACTCAGACATCCAGATGGTGCTGCCACCACACCCCCACAAAACTATGGAGACAAAACCCCCTCCATGCTCAGTGCACCTTAATCTCAACACTCCCAGGTCTTGACACCCACAGCACAAAGTTATATTCACCCATGTGTAGGTACACATTTGATTTGCAGTTGATGACACCTGACAGTGTGTCCCTCCCTGCTTGGGCATATGATGATAATTGTGCCCTGCTGTCTCTGTTACTTGAGTAACTTGTGTCTGACACACAGTGTGGCCAGTCTGTGCATAGAATAGTGCAACCATGGTGAAGGTTTGCATTCATCACTTTTTCTTTTCTTTTCTGCTCTAGTCTAGTCCATAAGTTTGAACTAGCCACTGCATCTTAGCCAGTGCCAGACTATACTATGGCCACCTTCATCTGGCATGGTCCTCCCCTGCAGCTGGTTCATGCACAGGCATCTCATCAGGCTTCTCTTCCACTGCTAGGTGCAGCATTTCTTCCTCTTGATTATGTCTGCTCTGCTGCAACTATTTGCATGTAATGATGCTATGCAACATAACACATACTGCAAATATCTTGCTACATGTGACAGGTTCATACTGCAGAGCACCTCCAGATACACCCAGATAGTTGAAGTGGGCCTTCAGCAATCCAAACATGTGTTTAACGATAACCCAGGCGTGTGACAGGGCATAGCTATAGTCATTATCTGCCACCGTATGGAGATTTATGATAGCTGTCATTAATCACGGCTGTAGAGCATATCCAGTATCACCTATAAGATGCTTCTGAGTGAAATCACCCCATACAAACTACTGATATGTTACATGTGTGCCATATGTTGGACTTGAGGGTGCTACTTGGGTGGCCTGCAGCCACAGTATGCATTACACCCTACGTATACAGACTACCTATCAGTTGATGCAGTGGAAACCCTTGTGGTTAATATATTTTCTCTGTTCCCCAAGTGGGATCATTAGTGCTACTTGGATGCAGTCTATGGTACCTATTACCTCAGGGAAATGGAATATGTCATAAAAATCCTACATGGTGTTAGCTCTCTATGGTACATGGAAACCACATATGTCACCTCATACTCTGTAAAATGGTCTTAAGGGACTGGTACAGTATCCTTGAGGCAGATGCATGAGATATACCCATGTCCACACTGATCATTGAAAGGTTCTTGTACCTAGTATTCTCAAAGTTACATACACCTTGGCATCCACATGGAAAGGTATTCCATGCATCCTGGCAGCCTATGAGTGATGGCAAACATCTTGTCTTTTGCTTTTCTGCACGTGCCCAAACCACTGTAATCTGTTTCGCTTTTACTGTTTCTGCAGTTGAACCTGCTTTGGTTTCTGCTCTTATGTCCTCATTTTTTCATCTCACAGCGTGCATTCTGCCACCCATCTCAAGCATTTCATCTCCATCTCCTCTTACTTCTTCAACTGCTCTGTCTTTATTGCCCAGGATTCTGTACCATACAGTAATACTGGTCATACAGCTTACTTTTCAGCTTCAAGGGCCTTTATAAGCCTAGTCATGCAATCCAACCCAATTGTGTCCCTATGTATCATGGGTATTTATTAGGAGGGGGTATGTTAGGAAGTTTCTAGAGGTTATGTGGGGGGGTATGTTAGTTTGGGCATTATTTTCTGCCTCTGTCTATCACAGACATGGGGGCCAGACCTAGGTGAATTTCTGGTTTCCTATCCATTGGTCAACGCTACACTTAAATAGGGTTAGGGATGGACTCAGCATCACATGGATGGGGAGCCTGTTTCATAGCATGAGTATCCCTTTTGAGACATATCTGTCTTATCAACATGCCTTATGTATGTTACACGCAAAATTTAAATCCTTGAGTGTAATGGTTCTTATGCTGTTTATTTCACAGATGTGCAAAAGGTAACCTGCACTGTGTACCTGAGTATAGGACTTTAAGGCAAGCTATATAGGACAATGTGTGTATACCCTGGATTCTCCTGGTAAGGAACCTTTGAGGGCATTCCAACTGTTGCATATGTCTGGTCAGGTACATGTCGAAGGGGGCATTACACTCAATGATCAGTCTGATAAGGGCCAAATAAAGTGGCACTATAACTTCCTTTGACCTGGATGCCATGACCTTACCTATAATCTGGGCAACTTAGAATAATGTTCTTACTGTCTTGGCCACATGTTGATCAAAAGCCAGATTACTGTCTACATATCTTTCCAGATCCTTGACTACTGGGCCAACTTTTAGGGGTGTCATATCAATGGAGTAATTAGCCTGGGTCACAGTTTTCCCAAAAGGCACTATAATGCAGTTCTTGGTATTGAGTTTTAATTTGTGACTTTGGCATCAATCATTTGTCTGTGTTAGACCCTCTTGTGAGATGTTTGTGCCATGGGGGGGGGGGGGGGTCTATGATAGCTCCTAATTTGCAGACATCTGTAATCTTGGTCAGCCAAAGGCCCTTGACATTAGCCTTTGCCTCTTTTTTTAACACCTTTATTGAATTATCACTTGTGACATAGGCACATTTAGATGCTAAATAAGATCCCCCCAGAGCAGAGCCCTGAGATACCCCACTAGTAACTGGTCTCTTAGTGGAGATGGTTTCACAAGTCCTGACATCCTGCCCCTTGTATGAGCCAGCTGGCAAACCAGTGAAGTACGTAGGGGTTTATGCCCTGTTCATTGAGTTTGTCAGCTATACCCTAGTGGAGAATTTAATCAAATGCCTTAGTCAGGTCCAAGTAAGCGGTATGCAGTTTTCCCCTCATCCATTGCCTTGGTGACCTTCTCAAAGAAATCCACCAGGTTTAGTAGGCATGGTCTTCCCTTGACAGAACTAAACTGGGCTGGGTCTAGTGTCTGAAGGTTGCCTATGTCTTTGTTGATCATTTCCACAATAATTCAATCCATGGCCTTGCATATTAGACTAGTTATACAAATAAGTCTCTAGTTACCCTGGTTGGTTGATAACCCACCCTTGTGAAGTGGATTAACCATTGCAATCATCCATTTTTATGGTACAAAACCTGTTTTGAGACTATCATTGAAAAGTGACTCAAGTGGTCTTGATAAGTCATTTTTCCAGCTATTTAGGAGGCATCCCAGGATATTGTTGGGACCCAATGAGGTTGTGTTTTTGGTCTTAGCAAGTACCGCCAGGCTCCTCCCTGTTAATACTCGGGGGGGGGGTGCTAGAAGGTATTTCATGGAGGGTGGTGGGGGTGTGATGTTTGAGCTGAATATGTCAGACAGCAAATTCACTATGTCACTCTGCTCAGTGAAGGTGGCACCACTGACCACCAGTTTGGCACACTGATAGCTTTGTGGTTGTCTTTAACCTGTAAGGCTATCTTGACCTCATAACTGGCCTTATTGGACTTGATTAGTTCTCTTAATTTCCTGTTTAGTCTAATTAGATAGCTCCTGTCATTATGGGAATTGCTCTTTCTGATTTTAGCCATGACTTTTTACTTTTGTTATATATACCCTGTTAAGATTAGGATTCCACCAGTGTAGTTTGTTTTTATAGTTTGTTTTGGGCTTTCTTTTAGTAGGTATAGCAACCTCTATACAGCCATTTACATGGTTGTACAGGGTTTCTGTGAACAATTCTGCACAGATTCTTGTAAACTCGGGGTTGGGAGAAGCACTGAATTACTTTGATAAACTATGGCTTAATAAGGTGTAGTTTGCTTTGGAATAGTTCTAAGTGTTACAGGGTGTGCTGGTGTTACCAAGTTGATTTTTAGTTTGAAGGAGACAGCTTTATGCTCCAACCTCACCAGTGAGGACGTGACATGAGTAGGGCGGAATTGTAATGCTGTCCCATATTGGTGAGTACAAGGTCCAGGATGTTTGAACCTCTGTTGGGTGTGCATACTATCAAGGGTATTCATTTGCTTTTAATAAAGTCCAGGAATCATTCTGCTTCTGAGTATAAGGCACTCTATGCTTCCCAGTCTATAGAGGGGTAGTTAAAGTCTCCCACAAATAGGGTATTTAGTTTAATGGTGAGCATCTCAATTAGGTATACATACAAGCTATGGGATTCTAGGGACATAGACGTTGACCTATACCTTGTTAGGATATAGTATGAGACATTGTCTGTGGTGATTTGCACATGGATATATTACAGGTATCATCCTGTTTAACTACCTTTTACCCCTGTCTGTGCAGCTGATGGTCTAAATGTGTGGACGCACTGAAGCCTTGCACTGCTGGAGTACTCTGCAGATTTAAGCCATGCCTTGGTAGCAGCCTATATGTTTATATTCTCCAGGGTGAAGACAGTTTGTAGGGTGTGGAGTTTCTTGTTTAGGCTCCTACCACTGAGCAGTAACACCTTTAGGTTTCTTTGGATTTTATTTGTTACGTCTGTAGGTTTGTCAATTTGGCACTGCTAAAAAAGGCTCTAAGGGGTTGGATAAAATTATAACCAATATTTGGAAGCATATGGGAGACAGGTGTACACCGTACATTGCAAAGCAGCATAGTCTGTTAACCGTGTCCTCCCATGCTGATGAATATTGAATCCCCCTGGAAGAACACCATAAACTAAGCCAATTATTGAGGTCAATCATCTTTTTTCATACTGTGGTATCATCCTTGGTGAAGGTAGACTGCTGCTCAATCTAAGGTATTCTACTGTCATATACTACCCCTGACTCGTTGTGTCAGTTGGATGCAGCCCCTCTGATTCTAGCTTTGAGTTCTTCATTCAGAATTCCCTTCTTCTCAGCCACCCTCCAGACACTTGAAACTGTTGACCTGTTCTGCTATTTTCCTTTCTATCTCAGTTCTCAGATTCTTCTTCTTTCTCCCATTTGTTGCCATCACAACTGTCGTATCTGAACTCAGTTTCATCTCCAGTGGTTTCAGTTTTACATTCCATTCCCCTATCCTTTGCTGAAGTTCTTGCTCAAAGTCTTCCTGCAATGCCACATCATCTCCTTAAAGGAACATGGTTGATCTATCCCTCCAGCCTCCTTTGACAATCATGCCTGTCTATTGCAGGCCTTCTCTCACACAATCCATTTATCTATTTGCAGGGCACCCACGTTTCCTCTTGCCTTCTCCCTGTGTTGTCCCAACTCTTCTTCACCAGATCATCTTTTGCTTTTCTGCACGTGCCCAAACCACCATAATCAGTTCTCTTCGACCTTCAATCCAACTGGAGCTGCTTTGGCTTCTGCTGTAATTTCTTCATCTGTCCCACAGTTTGCATCTGGCCACCTGCCTCAGGCACTTCATTTTCTTGTGACTCCCCTTCTTTTTTCCATTTTTATGAATATGTTACACAACCCTCCCCCACTTTCAGTCTTACTATACGTCAATGACATGGTTATCTTCTGCTCCGATCTCATTTCAACATGATCTGCAAAACAATTTCCTCTCCCTCATTAACTGTCGCAGTAGCAAAAAAAAAATTACTTAATAAACTATGCGCTTCAGAACCTTCATTAGAAGTTAGAAGTAACCCAACTCAACTCTTATTCTTAACCACCGTAATAATGCCATTGAATAGGTTAACACCTTCAGAAACCCAGAAGTCTGGCTTGATCCCTGACTTAACTGCTACCATCATCTCAAAAACAGCCAGAAAAGGATAAGCTTTGTACTCATTAGGGCTAACAAAATCTCCTCTTTCCTCTCCCATCCCACAATTAATGCTATTGGCAAAGGGATTCTATTAAGCCCATCTTGAGTACTGCCTGCCTCTCGTAGCATTTGCCTCCAAAAGAAACTCTATCACCATCCAATCTCCAACTCCATCTACCACTTCATTACTTCATTGCCCCTTTACCAACATATGAGCACCACTGCCTTACACTAGCCAAAGTTGACTGGCCACCAGTTCAGCCATGAGTCAATCTAATCCTTGGCTCTGAACTTTCTAGCTCCTGAAAGAAAACTCCTGCCCCTCTCATTGCTCTAGCTGACTTTGACAGCTTCTGTCATATAACCTTAGATCTCATAGCCACTCAAGGCCTCTCTTTCAAGCGCCTAAAGCTAGAAAGCAATGCTCTAACCACCCCCTTTCTACCCTTTGACTAAAGCTGTGGAGGGACCTTACCTCAAATCTTAAAGACCTCTCTAACTATTCCTCCTTTTGGGAACAATTTAAAGAACATTTCATAGCACAAGCTGCTTGTAAATGCTCTGCTTCAAGTTGCATAACCTAATCTCCCTAATCTCTATGGCATACAGCCTACCATTTTCGCTGTAGCACCTCTTCTCTAACTCCTAATATGTCACCACTCTAACTGATGTAAACATTGTACATAGTGTCTTCTGTTGACTACTTTCTTAAATCATTTTTTCTATTGTATATTAACTGTTCCTTTATTTTTAGTGTGCTTTTACTGTATAAATTATTTTCATGTTTTCCACTTGATATGTGTTCACATTCTGGGTTGAGACTGAAACTGGTCCAAAGAGGTCAGTGCTCTATCTCATTTAACAAGCTGTATAAATAAATAAATAAATCTCCAACACCTTTTGCTTCCTCATCTGCTCTGCCTTTAGTGCCCAGTTTTCTGTACTATGCAGTAGTACTGGTCACACCACTGTTTTGTACACCTTATTTATTTATTTTCAGTTTGATGACCATGGAAGTCCACTCGGCCAAGAAGAGCCCGTTTTCAGAGGAGGCCTGGGGAGAAAAGCTCCAATGAACAATTCCAAGCTATAACTCATTCCACACCTTTTGGCCCCAGAGCTTGTACCAAAGCTCCAAAGGTAGCTGTGCTTCTATATTCATAAAGGAAGCGCACAGCTCCAGACTGGTAGCCCAACATAATGCATCTGAGATACTTCAGGTGCAGCTAACATTGGATAAGACAGTTATTCAGGTCGTAGCCTGCTATAGGTCACCAACCATGTCCCAAGAGTCACACTCCATGTTCCTAAGCACCCTGGGGAATATTAAGATCCAACCTAACACTCTCATACTGGCCGACTTCAACTACCCCTCCATTAGCTGGGAAAACTAATCATGTACCAATACACTTGCTCAACTTTTCCAGGAATTCATTAATTCCAATGCTCTGGACCTGCTCATTCTTACCCCTACTAGAGGTAGCAGCATCCTTAACCTGGTCATTACTAACATGGGCAACCGTTGCTCTACACCAATAGTCAACACCTCCCTGGTTAGATCCGACCACAAACTAATCATCTTAGAAATCCACATCCCTCCCACCCCACCCCGCAATGGTAACTACCATGAAAAACTTCTCCAAGGCTAACTTTGGGCTCCTAAAAACAGAGGTGGTTAACTTCATGGCACCCATGCAAATGGAGAATAGTTGCATGACTGCCGAATCATACACCAGTGCACTGTATGAACACGTACACAAATTCATGAATCTAGCCATACCCAATAGAACCAAGACGTTCTCCTCCAAAAAAAGGCCAATCTGGTGGTCCCCTGCTATAAACAAACTCTACAACAGAAGGAGGAAACTGATGTGGAATAAGGTGAAGTCCCAAGACTAGAAAAACTCCCTTATCAGCCTCAACAAAAAGTTGAGATCCCTCATCAAATCCTCTAAAGCTAGCTATGAAAACAGAATTGCAGCAGATAGTAAAGACAACCACAAGGCCTGATATAGTTCTGTAAAGAATCTCCATGGCAATACCCAGATTTGCTCTGAGCTACTGCACAATGGTACCTTCTATACTGAGCCAACAGATATTGCCAAACTACTAGCCGACAGATTCAGTGCCAACTTTACCCGTCTCACCCCCCAAAGGACCAATCACAATACTAGTAGATTGCCAGTCACCCAGTATTACTGCTGCACAGGTTAAAACAGCACCACCCAAGGCTAGAATACAGTTTCTATGGGACCTGACAATATCCCTGGCTGTGTTCTACATGAACTACAGAGTGAACTGGCACCTCACCTCTGTGCCCTGTTCAGTCACAGCCTAACCTCATGCTTTTTCCCTACCGAATGGCGCACTGCTTCAGTCATCCCTCTCCACAAAGGAGGAGTGACTACAGACCCTGGGAACTATTGCCCTATTAGCCTAATGAGTGTGATATGCAAAGCTATGGAACACATCATCATGGACTTAATAAACAAGGATATAGGAAATCCCCAAACTCTGGATCCCAAACAGTTTGGTTTTGTGAATGGTAGATCATGCCTTTTCAACTTGGTTGACTTCTTTGAGTCAGTCACCAGAGCTGTGGATGAAGGCAAGGTGGTTCATACAGCCTATCTTGATCTGGCCAAGGCCTCTGATACCATTCCCCACTCAGGAATCATATTAAAACTCACTAAGCTAGGCATCAACCCCTATATCACTAGGTGGGTTGCAAACTGACTCACAGATAGAACCCACAGTGTCAAAGTAGCTGACTCCAAGCAAGACTGCCTACGAGTCACGAGTGGAGTCCCACAGGGTTCAGTCCTGGGTCCTCTCCTGTTTGGTATCTACTTTTCTGAAGTCCAGGCCAACACAAAGGGACTCTGGCTGACAAAGTTCGCAGACGATTGCAAGTTGGGAGCTATTATTAACTACCCAAGTGATGTTGACATCCTACAGAAAGGCCTCACTGAGACCAACGACTGGTGTCAGAACCATAGCCTTAAGCTCAATGCCAAAAAATGCATCGTCATCCTCCTTGGATAAACCCGGTTCCTATGAATTACCACATCAATGGTAGTCCACTGAACACAGAAGTCATTATTAGAGATCTGGGAACACAGGTTGACAGCAATTTCACTTTTGACCACCACATTGCCACTGTGGTCAGAAAGTCCTTCTGTGTGGCACATCTCATTACTAAGGGTTTTGCATCCAGGAAGAAAGAGGTCATTGTCTCCCACTACTCTTCCCTCATTAGGTCCAATCATCGAGTACAATGCCCCATGTGGCATGTACCTCACTAGACACATGCCACAACTGGAGAAGCCACAAAACTCCTCACAAAGAGGATCCTAGGCCTTAAACACTTGTCCTATATGGACAGACTCAAAAAACTCCAACTATTCTCTGTCTCATATTGCCTACTTAGAGATGATCTCTGCTTGACTTACAAAGCCATTTCTGACCCAGCTCTGTTAGAAATGCTATATCTAAAGAAATCCCAATCCCTCCGCACCACACACTCCAGAGACCTCAACTTCATTACTAATAATCAACAGAACCTGCTGGAGGGACAGGTTCATAACACAGAGACTGCCCATGCTATGGAATAGACTTCCCATACATGTCAAGCAGAGCACCTCACTGGCCCTCTTCAAGAGAAATCTTGATGAGTGGATGGGAAATAGAAAATTCACCCACAGGGATCACTCCATTGGCTCTACTTGACAGTGGCACTGAGAACTAAGGTCGGGTGGCACGATGCCAGGGTAATCCTATGGGCTAGGCTTGTAAAGGCTCCAGAGCCATTATCCTAGAACACATCTATGAACCTATGAACACACCTATACACAAAACAGTATACTCATCTAAATCAGGCTGAATCAGGCTGAGAATACAGCATAATACATATGAGGTATAATACAGTCATGCAATGAAATACAAATAACAGGACATTGTTGGAAATGTTGTATGTGCAAAGTTAGATACATTTACTGATATAAGAAAATCTAACAAGGTTAGCCAAGGTGCAACAGAAGGCTGTCCAGTATTGGTTTACTGGAGTGTAGTAGTAGACATAGTAATGCTATGAGATGTAGGTGTAGCAGGGGATGGAGATTAGAGTAGCTAGAAGGAGAAGTTATTTTGGAGAGTGGCATGGGCATGTCCATTTTGAAGATAGGTGGGAGAACAAGAGAGATTTGAAGTTGGTGTTGTTTGGGGTATTGCAAAGGGAGGAAGGGAGGGAGGGAAAGAGTTCCAGAATTTAGATATGGAGTAGGATAGCAGAAGGTGGCCAGGGGGTCGTGAGGGTTTATGGATTTGTAGGAGGTTTTGGTTTTCTGATCTGAGTTAGCGGTTAGGAATATAGGGTGTAAAGGCAGTAGCAAGAGAGGGGCAGCTGGAAGGTTTGAAGATGAGTTTGTGGGCAGTGGTGAGTTTGAGGAAGTTCAGGTAATTAGGTAGTTCAAGCCATTGCAGAGTATGGAGAGTGGCAATGGTGGGATGAGTTTTTTGAATTGGTGGCAAATTTGTTTATTTTATTGTAGCAGGATTCTAGGCTGTATTGTAGGCCGAGTTGGAGATTGGTTAGCAGAGTAGTGCTGTACATGAGAGAGGGGAAAATGTAGGAGGAGACTAGGGTTTTTCTGGTGGTGGGGGTGAGGTAGCGATTGTGTCTGTACAGGAGTCCTAGTTTTTAGTGGGGTTTTTTTATGTTAGTTTGGATATGGGTGTGGAATTTTAGATGTCCATCAGTAATAACACCGAGCAGTTTAGTATTTGATACAATTTTAATGATTCTTGCTGAGTACAGGGAAGGAGTTTTTGTGAATAGGGGACGTTCTAGAGGGAGAAAAGATCATCAGTTTAGTTTTATTTGCATTTAGGGCCAGGTGATTGTTTTGTATCCAGGTTTCAGTTTTAGAGAAGGCTGATTCGGTTTTCAGAAGTAGGTCAGAGGGGGAGTATGCTGAGCAGATGATTGTTGAATCAGCAGTATATTGGATTAGTGAGGAATCAGGGATGGTGTGGTGAGTTATTGATAAATATATTGAAGAGTAAAGGGCCTAGAACAGAACCTTGGGGCACACGGGTGGGGGGGTGTAGGAAGGGAAATGTTGGGGATTTCCATTGTATGGCTTGTGGTCATTCGGTGATGTAGCTAGAGAACCAAGCTACGGTGGATGCAAGAGAGGTTGACAGAGGGGGAGTTGAGACAGGAGTAAGGAGTGGGAGATTGTGTCAAAGGCTTTATATAGGACTAAGAACAGAGTAGATGTGAATCTGCCAGAGTAACATGCTTGGTTAATGGTCTCAAGAAAGGAAAGGAGGGCAGTCATGGTACTATGGCCAGGCCGGAAGCCATGTTGAGTAGGGCTGAGAAGGTTATTGTGTGTTAGGTATGGCATCAGTTGTGAATGGATACATTTTCCCAGGATTTTAGAGAGTGGGGAAAGGATGGCAATAGGGCTGAAATTGGAGGTGTCAGTATTTTTATCTCCCTTATGGAGTGGGATGATGTATGCATGTCACCAGAAAGATGGGACAGAGGATTCTTGGATGGATCTGTTTATTAAGGTGGAAATGGGAGAGGCAATGCTATCAGCAGATATTTTGAGGAAGACTGATAGTAGATTATCAGGTCCGTTGTGGCAAGTTTTAAGTTGGAGGAGTAGTTTTTTTTATTGTACTTGTGAGGTTGGGTTTTAGGTTGAAGGGGGAGGAAGGAGGTATGAGATCAGAGGGATGGGGGGCAGGGGGTTGGGAATGGTGAGGGTGAGGGAAGGAGGAGGACAATTTAGCTCTACAATCCACAAATATGGAGTTGAATAGGGTGGCAGTTTCAAAATCGGTGAGGTTGGGGTTGGGACAGGGGTTATCTTTACTTCCTGGGTGCAGGAGGGAGGAGATGGTGTTCCAAAATTTTCTAGGGTTAGCTGAGTACTCAGATTGAAGTTTGGAGTAGTATGCTTCGTGGTCTCTAGTTATTCATTTTTTTACGGAGTTGCAGAGTTGTTTGAATTCAAGTAGGGAGTTAGGTTCCTGTTTCTTTGGCATTGCTTCCATTTTTTGTCTTTTTGGAGCATGGTTAGTTTAGTTTCTTTTGATAGCAAGGGAGAGACTTTAGCCTTGACACATTTGGTTCTTAGAGGAGCGTGGTTGTTGAGTAGGTTTAAGAAAGTTTCATTGAAGTAGGTGATGGCGTTGTCAAGGGGCAGGGTTCTTAGGGGGGGGGGGTCCAGTCAGTAAGTTTTAGACATTTGGAGAATGTTTGAGGGTTGAAGTAGGAGAGGTTATGAGTTTGAATGTAGTGATGTTGCTTTTGAAGAGGAGAGAGGTGAAGGTCGGCAAAGGCTGGCAGGTGGTCACTGAGAGGGTGTGGGAGGATACCTGCATTTGAGATAAGGTTGGAATGGGATGTTAAGATCCAGTCAATGATGGTGCCAGAGGCCCCATCTTTGTTTGGCCTGGTAGGAGAGTTTATTAGTTGGGTGAATTTGAAGAGGTCGACTATGTGAGATGGAGCTTGATAGTTTATAGTGGCCCAGTTAATGTTCATGTCACCTAGGATATACGTTTCATTTTTAATGTTAGAGGAAAACCAGGAGAGGATATTTTCTAGTATTGGGATATTATTGCCTGGGGGTATATAGAGGGTGGCTATGCATTTGGACTTTTGATTACTGATTTTTAGTAGAGCTATAGTTATTTCAGCATTGGTGAAGTTTGGGATGTGATTGGCGTATGGGGTAACTGCACAGGAGGAGGAGTAGACTATGGCTACACCTCTACCTTTTATGTTAAGTCTGTCATTGGGAATCATTTGGTAGCCTGGTGGAAGAATTTCATTGTCATTTATGAAGGGTTTAAGCCTGGTCTCTGAGAGAGCTACTATGACAGGGTGGTTGTTGGAAAGCCAGGCATGGAGGTTAGGGATTTTATTTTGAAGGCTTCGGGCACTGAATGTAGTGAGGCAAATAGATTTGGGAGTTTGAGGGTGTGTTGAAGGGGAATTAGTGGTTTGTGTGGTGGTAGTGGGCCCGGGGTTGAAATGGATGTCACCTGTCATCCTATTAGAGCAAGAAATCTGGACAAGGCCTAAAATAATTGGGGGACAAAGGCACAAAATAGTGACAAATTTTAAATATTGCTCTTATAAACTTAGAAAGTTGCTACAATAACAGGTTTTGTGTTAGTGTGCATTTTCTGAGGGATATGAAGTCTGTAACTCAAATGTATGTCATTATTTAATGAATTCAATCTACAGTGATTTTCCAGAAAGCCACAAATTTTATTGTAAACAGACCAAAAATATAAGACAAAAATCTGGACATTCTGTGGAAATGTGGACAGTTGAGAGGCATGAATCACTTCATCTCATGTGCCTTCCGTTTTGCATTCCATTTCCCTGTCATTAGCTGAAATTCTTGTTCTGTGTCTCCTTGTAATGCCACCTCATCTGCATAGAGCAGCTTTGTTGATCTGCCCCCTTCCATCTGTTTGCTACTCTGGTCTATCACCAGTATGAACAGCAGTGAGCTCAGAACTGAAACCTGATGCACACCCACTCCCACTGGGAACCTCTCCATGATTCTGAATACTGTTCATACTTGTGTCATTGTGTCCTTGTACATAGCCTGCACTAAATATGCCAGTGTTTATGGGACTTCAGACAATTGCATGAGTGTCTAAATCAACTTTCTTGGGACCTTGTCTTATGCTTTCTCCAGTTCTAGGAATCTTCAGTCAGACTCTTTCCTCATTTCTAGCTTCTATTCAGCTATCGGTTTCATTGCAAACATCTGGTATGTTGTGTTGCATCCTGATTTGAATCGAAAGTGCTCATCTGCCATCTAACTTTCTACTACTATACATATCAATTATAATTTAAGCTCTCCAGAACTTTCATGCAGTGCGACTGGGGTTTGCTACCTCTATACTGCCCACAGTTGTTAATCCTCCCTTTACTCTTGTACACTGGCACTATGACGCTTATTCTAGAGTCATCTTGGATACACCTTTCTCTGCACGCTAGTAAGAGTCCCCCCTGGAGCCATTTCTCACCTAACAGCCTCAGCATTTTAATCACATCTCTTGTGACCTCATCTTAGCCTGCTGGTGTCCCTGACTTCATTTTCCTTACTGTTGTTCTTACTATCTTCTAGGGTGGGCTTCCCCTCTTCTTTCATCATAGGCTGTGTCTGAGGCAGTACAGCTTCTGTGGGGTTTTCATTCAGGCCCTGCTGGAAGTCCTTGTTCCCTCTGCCTTTGACATCCTGTGGACTGCTGAGCAGGTTGCTGCTGGCTTCCCTTACGAAGGCTGTCTTATGACTATCTTCTTTATCTTTCTGTGTTTTTCCTTGCAGCCTGACAGAATTTCATTGTGCCATCTGCCGAGTCACTTTCCAGAAGCTGTTAAAATGCTTCCGATGCCTTGTTCTTTGCTATTGTACTGCTCTCTTAGTCTCTTTGTTATCCAACCAATATTTCTTCTTGGCCTGGTCTATTTCATTTGACTCCCACTTTTTTCTGCACTCCTTCTTTCTTTTAATGACTTCCTAGACTTCTGCATTCCACCACCAGCTTTTCTTATGTACCTTATTTCCATACCTGGCTTGGATGCATATCTGGTCTATATCCCCAGCAGATACTGTTTTGAGGCACTGCCATTCTTCTTCAGCTCCACCTATTTTGTCTTCTTCCTGAGGTGCTTGAGCCCTGAATATTTTCTTGAACTCTTGCACTCCCACCAACCCTGATCCATAATCTCTTTTAAGTGCCATTAGGGCACAGGAGTAGTATCCATGGGGTCTTGTGCTCCCTCCACAATTAATAATACAATGTATCCAAAAAGATCCACCCTGCTTCAGCAAATAAGTGCATAGAAACAAACATTAATTAATAATGAACGTGCACATATTATTGGGCTCTGTATATCTTCATATAATAACTTACAAATAAAAGTACTTGTGGAGTTTGAGTGCCTTC